>NC_092413.1:4881131-4961341 GCF_040894005.1 Engystomops pustulosus
GAGATGGTGTCCTGGTAGAGGTGAGGGGTATAGTGACGTCTTCATGAGATGGTGACCTGGTAGAGGTGAGGGGGTGGACGTCTCATGAGATGGTGACCTGGTAGAGGTGAGGGGGTGGACGTCTCATGAGATGGTGACCTGGTAGAGGTGAGGGGGTGGACGTCTCATGAGATGGTGACCTGGTAGAGGTGAGGGGGTGGACGTCTCATGAGATGGTGACCTGGTAGAGGTGAGGGGGTGGACGTCTCATGAGATGGTGACCTGGTAGAGGTGAGGGGGTGGACGTCTCATGAGATGGTGACCTGGTAGAGGTGAGGGGGGGGGAGGACGTCTCATGAGATGGTGACCTGGTAGAGGTGAGGGGGTGGACGGTCTCATGAGATGGTGACCTGGTAGAGGTGGGGGGGGAACGTCTCATGAGATGGTGACCTGGTAGAGGTGAGGGGGTGGACGTCTCATGAGATGGTGACCTGGTAGAGGTGAGGGGTGGACGTCTCATGAGATGGTGACCTGGTAGAGGTGAGGGGAGGGACGTCTCATGAGATGGTGACCTGGTAGAGGTGAGGGGTGGACGTCTCATGAGATGGTGACCTGGTAGAGGTGAGGGGTGGACGTCTCATGAGATGGTGACCTGGTAGAGGTGAGGGGGGTGGACGTCTCATGAGATGGTGACCTGGTAGAGGTGAGGGGGTGGACGTCTCATGAGATGGTGACCTGGTAGAGGTGAGGGGGGGGAGGACGTCTCATGAGATGGTGACCTGGTAGAGGTGAGGGGGTGGACGTCTCATGAGATGGTGACCTGGTAGAGGTGAGGGGGTGGACGTCTCATGAGATGGTGACCTGGTAGAGGTGAGGGAGTTGGACGTCTCATGAGATGGTGACCTGGTAGAGGTGAGGGGGTGGACGTCTCATGAGATGGTGACCTGGTAGAGGTGAGGGGGTGGACGTCTCATGAGATGGTGACCTGGTAGAGGGGGGTGGACGTCTCATGAGATGGTGACCTGGTAGAGGTGAGGGGGTGGACGTCTCATGAGATGGTGACCTGGTAGAGGTGAGGGGGTGGACGTCTCATGAGATGGTGACCTGGTAGAGGTGAGGGGGGGGACGTCTCATGAGATGGTGACCTGGTAGAGGTGAGGGGGGTGGACGTCTCATGAGATGGTGACCTGGTAGAGGTGAGGGGGTGGACGTCTCATGAGATGGTGACCTGGTAGAGGTGAGGGGGTGGACGTCTCATGAGATGGTGACCTGGTAGAGGTGAGGGGTGGACGTCTCATGAGATGGTGACCTGGTAGAGGTGAGGGGGGTGGACGTCTCATGAGATGGTGACCTGGTAGAGGTGAGGGGTGGACGTCTCATGAGATGGTGACATGGTAGAGGTGAGGGGTGGACGTCTCATGAGATGGTGACCTGGTAGAGGTGAGGGGGTGGACGTCTCATGAGATGGTGACCTGGTAGAGGTGAGGGGGTGGACGTCTCATGAGATGGTGACCTGGTAGAGGTGAGGGGTGGACGTCTCATGAGATGGTGACCTGGTAGAGGTGAGGGGGTGGACGTCTCATGAGATGGTGACCTGGTAGAGGTGAGGGGGTGGACGTCTCATGAGATGGTGACCTGGTAGAGGTGAGGGGGTGGACGTCTCATGAGATGGAGACCTGGTAGAGGTGAGGGGGGTGGACGTCTCATGAGATGGTGACCTGGTAGAGGTGAGGGGGTGGACGTCTCATGAGATGGTGACCTGGTAGAGGTGAGGGGGTGGACGTCTCATGAGATGGTGACCTGGTAGAGGTGAGGGAGTGGACGTCTCATGAGATGGTGACCTGGTAGAGGTGAGGGGGTGGACGTCTCATGAGATGGTGACCTGGTAGAGGTGAGGGGGTGGACGTCTCATGAGATGGTGACCTGGTAGAGGTGAGGGGTGGACGTCTCATGAGATGGTGACCTGGTAGAGGTGAGGGGGTGGACGTCTCATGAGATGGTGACCTGGTAGAGGTGAGGGGAGTGGACGTCTCATGAGATGGTGACCTGGTAGAGGTGAGGGTGGACGTCTCATGAGATGGTGACCTGGTAGAGGTGAGGGGGTGGACGTCTCATGAGATGGTGACCTGGTAGAGGTGAGGGGGGGTGGACGTCTCATGAGATGGTGACCTGGTAGAGGTGAGGGGGTGGACGTCTCATGAGATGGTGACCTGGTAGAGGTGAGGGGGTGGACGTCTCATGAGATGGTGACCTGGTAGAGGTAGGGGGTGGACGTCTCATGAGATGGTGACCTGGTAGAGGTGAGGGGGTGGACGTCTCATGAGATGGTGACCTGGTAGAGGTGAGGGGGTGGACGTCTCATGAGATGGTGACCTGGTAGAGGTGAGGGGTGGACGTCTCATGAGATGGTGACCTGGTAGAGGTGAGGGGTGGACGTCTCATGAGATGGTGACCTGGTAGAGGTGAGGGGGTGGACGTCTCATGAGATGGTGACCTGGTAGAGGTGAGGGGGTGGACGTCTCATGAGATGGTGACCTGGTAGAGGTGAGGAGGGGGTGGACGTCTCATGAGATGGTGACCTGGTAGAGGTGAGGGGGTGGACGTCTCATGAGATGGTGACCTGGTAGAGGTGAGGGGGGTGGACGTCTCATGAGATGGTGACCTGGTAGAGGTGAGGGGTTGGACGTCTCATGAGATGGTGACCTGGTAGAGGTGAGGGGGTGGACGTCTCATGAGATGGTGACCTGGTAGAGGTGAGGGGGTGGACGTCTCATGAGATGGTGACCTGGTAGAGGTGAGGGGGGTGGACGTCTCATGAGATGGTGACCTGGTAGAGGTGAGGGGGTGGACGTCTCATGAGATGGTGACCTGGTAGAGGTGAGGGTGGACGTCTCATGAGAGGTGACCTGGTAGAGGTGAGGGGTGGACGTCTCATGAGATGGTGACCTGGTAGAGGTGAGGGGTGGACGTCTCATGAGATGGTGACCTGGTAGAGGTGAGGGGGGGACGTCTCATGAGATGGTGACCTGGTAGAGGTGAGGGGTGGACGTCTCATGAGATGGTGACCTGGTAGAGGTGAGGGGGTGGACGTCTCATGAGATGGTGACCTGGTAGAGGTGAGGGGTGGACGTCTCATGAGATGGTGACCTGGTAGAGGTGAGGGGGTGGACGTCTCATGAGATGGTGACCTGGTAGAGGTGAGGGGGTGGACGTCTCATGAGATGGTGACCTGGTAGAGGTGAGGGGTGGACGTCTCATGAGATGGTGACCTGGTAGAGGTGAGGGGGTGGACGTCTCATGAGATGGTGACCTGGTAGAGGTGAGGGGAGGACGTCTCATGAGATGGTGACCTGGTAGAGGTGAGAGGGGGGGGGAGGACGTCTCATGAGATGGTGACCTGGTAGAGGTGAGGGTGGACGTCTCATGAGATGGTGACCTGGTAGAGGTGAGGGGTGGACGTCTCATGAGATGGTGACCTGGTAGAGGTGAGGGGGTGGACGCCTCATGAGATGGTGACCTGGTAGAGGTGAGGGGGGGGGACGTCTCATGAGATGGTGACCTGGTAGAGGTGAGGGAGGGGGTGGACGTCTCATGAGATGGTGACCTGGTAGAGGTGAGGGAGGGGGTGGACGTCTCATGAGATGGTGACCTGGTAGAGGTGAGGGGTGGACGTCTCATGAGATGGTGACCTGGTAGAGGTGAGGGGGGGTGGACGTCTCATGAGATGGTGACCTGGTAGAGGTGAGGGGTGGACGTCTCATGAGATGGTGACCTGGTAGAGGTGAGGGGTGGACGTCTCATGAGATGGTGACCTGGAAGAGGTGAGGGGGTGGACGTCTCATTAAATGGTGACCTGGTAGAGGTGAGGGGGGGGACGTCTCATGAGATGGTGACCTGGTAGAGGTGAGGGGGGGGTGACGTCTCATGAGATGGGTGACCTGGTAGAGGTGAGGGGGGTGGACGTCTCATGAGATGGTGACCTGGTAGAGGTGAGGGGGTGGACGTTTCATGAGATGGTGACCTGGTAGAGGTGAGGGTGGACGTCTCATGAGATGGTGACCTGGTAGAGGTGAGGGGTGGACGTCTCATGAGATGGTGACCTGGTAGAGGTGAGGAGTGGACGTCTCATGAGATGGTGACCTGGTAGAGGTGAGGGGAGGACGTCTCATGAGATGGTGACCTGGTAGAGGTGAGGGGTGGACGTCTCATGAGATGGTGACCTGGTAGAGGTGAGGGGGTGGACGTCTCATGAGATGGTGACCTGGTAGAGGTGAGGGGGTGGACGTCTCATGAGATGGTGACCTGGTAGAGGTGAGGGGGTGGACGTCTCATGAGATGGTGACCTGGTAGAGGTGAGGGGGTGGACGTCTCATGAGATGGTGACCTGGTAGAGGTGAGGGGGGTGGGACGTCTCATGAGATGGTGACCTGGTAGAGGTGAGGGGTGGACGTCTCATGAGATGGTGACCTGTAGAGGTGAGGGAGGACGTCTCATGAGATGGTGACCTGGTAGAGGTGAGAGGGGGGGAGGACGTCTCATGAGATGGTGACCTGGTAGAGGTGAGGGGGGGGGTGGACGTCTCATGAGATGGTGACCTGGTAGAGGTGAGGGGGGTGGACGTCTCATGAGATGGTGACCTGGTAGAGGTGAGGGGGTGGACGTCTCATGAGATGGTGACCTGGTAGAGGTGAGGGGTGGACGTCTCATGAGATGGTGACCTGGTAGAGGTGAGGGTGGACGTCTCATGAGATGGTGACCTGGTAGAGGTGAGGGGGTGGACGCCTCATGAGATGGTGACCTGGTAGAGGTGAGGGGGGTGGACGTCTCATGAGATGGTGACCTGGTAGAGGTGAGGGGGGGGGGGGGGACGTCTCATGAGATGGTGACCTGGTAGAGGTGAGGGGGGGGGGGAGGACGTCTCATGAGATGGTGACCTGGTAGAGGTGATGGGGGTGGACGTCTCATGAGATGGTGACCTGGTAGAGGTGAGGGGAGGACGTCTCATGAGATGGTGACCTGGTAGAGGTGAGGGGGTGGACGTCTCATGAGATGGTGACCTGGTAGAGGTGAGGGGTGGACGTCTCATGAGATGGTGACCTGGTAGAGGTGAGGGGGTGGAACGCTCATGAGATGGTGACCTGGTAGAGGTGAGGGGGGGAACGTCTCATGAGATGGCGACCTGGTAGAGGTGAGGGGGTGGACGTCTCATGAGATGGTGACCTGGTAGAGGTGAGGGGGTGGACGTCTCATGAGATGGTGACCTGGTAGAGGTGAGGGGAGGACGTCTCATGAGATGGTGACCTGGTAGAGGTGAGGGGTTGGACGTCTCATGAGATGGTGACCTGGTAGAGGGTGAGGAGTGGTCGTCTCATGAGATGGTGACCTGGTAGAGGTGAGGGGGGGGGCGTCTCATGAGATGGTGACCTGGTAGAGGTGAGGGTTGGACGTCTCATGAGATGGTGACCTGGTAGAGGTGAGGGGGGGGGGGACGTCTCATGAGATGGTGACCTGGTAGAGGTGAGGGAGGGACGTCTCATGAGATGGTGACCTGGTAGAGGTGAGGGGAGGGACGTCTCATGAGATGGTGACCTGGTAGAGGTGAGGGGGGTGGACGTCTCATGAGATGGTGACCTGGTAGAGGTGAGGGGGGGGGGGGACGTCTCATGAGATGGTGACCTGGTAGAGGTGAGGGGGGGGGGAGGACGTCTCATGAGATGGTGACCTGGTAGAGGTGAGGGGGGGGACGTCTCATGAGATGGTGACCTGGTAGAGGTGATAGGGGGTGGACGTCTCATGAGATGGTGACCTGGTAGAGGTGAGGGGGTGGACGTCTCATGAGATGGTGACCTGGTAGAGGTGAGGGGGTGGACGTCTCATGAGATGGTGACCTGGTAGAGGTGAGGGGTGGACGTCTCATGAGATGGTGACCTGGTAGAGGTGAGGGGGGAACGTCTCATGAGATGGTGACCTGGTAGAGGTGAGGGGTGGACGTCTCATGAGATGGTGACCTGGTAGAGGTGATGGGGGTGGACGTCTCATGAGATGGTGACCTGGTAGAGGTGAGGGGGGTGGACGTCTCATGAGATGGTGACCTGGTAGAGGTGAGGGGGGTGGACGTCTCATGAGATGGTGACCTGGTAGAGGTGAGGGGGTGGACGTCTCATGAGATGGTGACCTGGTAGAGGTGAGGGGTGGACGTCTCATGAGATGGTGACCTGGTAGAGGTGAGGGGTGGACGTCTCATGAGATGGTGACCTGGTAGAGGTGAGGGGGTGGACGTCTCATGAGATGGTGACCTGGTAGAGGTGAGGGGAGGACGTCTCATGAGATGGTGACCTGGTAGAGGTGAGGGGAGGACGTCTCATGAGATGGTGACCTGGTAGAGGTGAGGGGGTGGACGTCTCATGAGATGGTGACCTGGTAGAGGTGAGGGGAGGACGTCTCATGAGATAGTGACCTGGTAGAGGTGAGGGGAGGACGTCTCATGAGATAGTGACCTGGTAGAGGTGAGGGAGGACGTCTCATGAGATAGTGACCTGGTAGAGGTGAGGGGTGGACGTCTCATGAGATGGTGACCTGGTAGAGGTGAGGGGGTGGACGTCTCATGAGATGGTGACTTGGTAGAGGTGAGGGGGAGGGACGTCTCATGAGATGGTGACCTGGTAGAGGTGAGGGGTGGACGTCTCATGAGATGGTGACCTGGTAGAGGTGAGGGGGGTGGACGTCTCATGAGATGGTGACCTGGTAGAGGTGAGGGAGGGGGTGGACGTCTCATGAGATGGTGACCTGGTAGAGGTGAGGGGGTGGACGTCTCATGAGATGGTGACCTGGTAGAGGTGAGGGGGTGGACGTCTCATGAGATGGTGACCTGGTAGAGGTGAGGGGGTGGACGTCTCATGAGATGGTGACCTGGTAGAGGTGAGGGGGTGGACGTCTCATGAGATGGTGACCTGGTAGAGGTGAGGGGGTGGACGTCTCATGAGATGGTGACCTGGTAGAGGTGAGGGGGTGGACGTCTCATGAGATGGTGACCTGGTAGAGGTGAGGGGGGTGGACGTCTCATGAGATGGTGACCTGGTAGAGGTGAGGGGGTGGACGTCTCATGAGATGGTGACCTGGTAGAGGTGAGGGGTGGACGTCTCATGAGATGGTGACCTGGTAGAGGTGAGGGGTGGACGTCCCATGAGATGGTGACCTGGTAGAGGTGAGGGGGGGACGTCTCATGAGATGGTGACCTGGTAGAGGTGAGGGGGTGGACGTCTCATGAGATGGTGACCTGGTAGAGGTGAGGGGGTGGACGTCTCATGAGATGGTGACCTGGTAGAGGTGAGGGGGTGGACGTCTCATGAGATGGTGACCTGGTAGAGGTGAGGGGGTGGACGTCTCATGAGATGGTGACCTGGTAGAGGTGATGGAGTGGACGTCTCATGAGATGGTGACCTGGTAGAGGTGAGGGGGTGGACGTCTCATGAGATGGTGACCTGGTAGAGGTGAGGGGGTGGACGTCTCATGAGATGGTGACCTGGTAGAGGTGAGGGGTGGACGTCTCATGAGATGGTGACCTGGTAGAGGTGAGGGGGAGGACGTCTCATGAGATGGTGACCTGGTAGAGGTGAGGGGGCGGACGTCTCATGAGATGGTGACCTGGTAGAGGTGAGGGGGTGGACGTCTCATGAGATGGTGACCTGGTAGAGGTGAGGGTGGACGTCTCATGAGATGGTGACCTGGTAGAGGTGAGGGGTGGACGTCTCATGAGATGGTGACCTGGTAGAGGTGAGGGGGTGGACGTCTCATGAGATGGTGACCTGGTAGAGGTGAGGGGGGGTGGACGTCTCATGAGATGGTGACCTGGTAGAGGTGAGGGGGGAGGACGTCTCATGAGATGGTGACCTGGTAGAGGTGAGGGGGTGGACGTCTCATGAGATGGTGACCTGGTAGAGGTGAGGGGGTGGACGTCTCATGAGATGGTGACCTGGTAGAGGTGAGGGGGTGGACGTCTCATGAGATGGTGACCTGGTAGAGGTGAGGGGGGGACGTCTCATGAGATGGTGACCTGGTAGAGGTGAGGGGAGGGACGTCTCATGAGATGGTGACCTGGTAGAGGTGAGGGGGGGGGTGGACGTCTCATGAGATGGTGACCTGGTAGAGGTGAGGGGGTGGACGTCTCATGAGATGGTGACCTGGTAGAGGTGAGGGGGTGGACGTCTCATGAGATGGTGACCTGGTAGAGGTGAGGGGGGGGGACGTCTCATGAGATGGTGACCTGGTAGAGGTGAGGGGGGAACGTCTCATGAGATGGTGACCTGGTAGAGGTGAGGGGGTGGACGTCTCATGAGATGGTGACCTGGTAGAGGTGAGGGGGTGGACGTCTCATGAGATGGTGACCTGGTAGAGGAGAGGGGGAGGACGTCTCATGAGATGGTGACCTGGTAGAGGAGAGGGGGAGGACGTCTCATGAGATGGTGACCTGGTAGAGGAGAGGGGGAGGACGTCTCATGAGATGGTGACCTGGTAGAGGAGAGGGGGAGGACGTCTCATGAGATGGTGACCTGGTAGAGGTGAGGGGGTGGACGTCTCATGAGATGGTGACCTGGTAGAGGTGAGGGGGTGGACGTCTCATGAGATGGTGACCTGGTAGAGGTGAGGGGGTGGACGTCTCATGAGATGGTGACCTGGTAGAGGTGAGGGGTGGACGTCTCATGAGATGGTGACCTGGTAGAGGTGAGGGTGGGTGGACGTCTCATGAGATGGTGACCTGGTAGAGGTGAGGGGGTGGACGTCTCATGAGATGGTGACCTGGTAGAGGTGAGGGGTGGACGTCTCATGAGATGGTGACCTGGTAGAGGTGAGGGGGTGGACGTCTCATGAGATGGTGACCTGGTAGAGGTGAGGGGGTGGACGTCTCATGAGATGGTGACCTGGTAGAGGTGAGGGGGTGGACGTCTCATGAGATGGTGACCTGGTAGAGGTGAGGGGAGGACGTCTCATGAGATGGTGACCTGGTAGAGGTGAGGGGGGAGGACGTCTCATGAGATGGTGACCTGGTAGAGGTGAGGTGGGGTGGACGTCTCATGAGATGGTGACCTGGTAGAGGTGAGGGGTGGACGTCTCATGAGATGGTGACCTGGTAGAGGTGAGGGTGGACGTCTCATGAGATGGTGACCTGGTAGAGGTGAGGGGGTGGACGTCTCATGAGATGGTGACCTGGTAGAGGTGAGGGGGGGTGGACGTCTCATGAGATGGTGACCTGGTAGAGGTGAGGGGGGTGGACGTCTCATGAGATGGTGACCTGGTAGAGGTGAGGGGGGGGGGGGGACGTCTCATGAGATGGTGACCTGGTAGAGGTGAGGGGGGGGAGGACGTCTCATGAGATGGTGACCTGGTAGAGGTGAGGGGGTGGACGTCTCATGAGATGGTGACCTGGTAGAGGTGAGGGGTGGACGTCTCATGAGATGGTGACTTGGTAGAGGTGAGGGGAGGACGTCTCATGAGATGGTGACCTGGTAGAGGTGAGGGGGTGGACGTCTCATGAGATGGTGACCTGGTAGAGGTGAGGGGGTGGACGTCTCATGAGATGGTGACCTGGTAGAGGTGAGGGGTGGACGTCTCATGAGATGGTGACCTGGTAGAGGTGAGGGGGTGGACGTCTCATGAGATGGTGACCTGGTAGAGGTGAGGGGGGGGACGTCTCATGAGATGGTGACCTGGTAGAGGTGAGGGGGTGGACGTCTCATGAGATGGTGACCTGGTAGAGGTGAGGGGGTGGACGTCTCATGAGATGGTGACCTGGTAGAGGTGAGGGGTGGACGTCTCATGAGATGGTGACCTGGTAGAGGTGAGGGGGGGGACGTCTCATGAGATGGTGACCTGGTAGAGGTGAGGGGGGGGGACGTCTCATGAGATGGTGACCTGGTAGAGGTGAGGGGGGGGGGGAGGACGTCTCATGAGATGGTGACCTGGTAGAGGTGATGGGGGTGGACGTCTCATGAGATGGTGACCTGGTAGAGGTGAGGGGGTGGACGTCTCATGAGATGGTGACCTGGTAGAGGTGAGGGGGTGGACGTCTCATGAGATGGTGACCTGGTAGAGGTGAGGGGGTGGACGTCTCATGAGATGGTGACCTGGTAGAGGTGAGGGGGGTGGACGTCTCATGAGATGGTGACCTGGTAGAGGTGAGGGGGTGGACGTCTCATGAGATGGTGACCTGGTAGAGGTGAGGGGGTGGACGTCTCATGAGATGGTGACCTGGTAGAGGTGAGGGGGTGGACGTCTCATGAGATGGTGACCTGGTAGAGGTGAGGGGGTGGACGTCTCATGAGATGGTGACCTGGTAGAGGTGAGGGGGGTGGACGTCTCATGAGATGGTGACCTGGTAGAGGTGAGGGGGGTGGACGTCTCATGAGATGGTGACCTGGTAGAGGTGAGGGGGTGGACGTCTCATGAGATGGTGACCTGGTAGAGGTGAGGGGGTGGACGTCTCATGAGATGGTGACCTGGTAGAGGTGAGGGGTGGACGTCTCATGAGATGGTGACCTGGTAGAGGTGAGGGGGGGGGACGTCTCATGAGATGGCGACCTGGTAGAGGTGAGGAGTGGACGTCTCATGAGATGGTGACCTGGTAGAGGTGAGGGGGTGGACGTCTCATGAGATGGTGACCTGGTAGAGGTGAGGGGGTGGACGTCTCATGAGATGGTGACCTGGTAGAGGTGAGGGGGGTGGACGTCTCATGAGATGGTGACCTGGTAGAGGTGAGGGGGGGGGGGGACGTCTCATGAGATGGTGACCTGGTAGAGGTGAGGGGGGGGGGGGGGAGGACGTCTCATGAGATGGTGACCTGGTAGAGGTGATGGGGGTGGACGTCTCATGAGATGGTGACCTGGTAGAGGTGAGGGGGTGGACGTCTCATGAGATGGTGACCTGGTAGAGGTGAGGGGAGGACGTCTCATGAGATAGTGACCTGGTAGAGGTGAGGGGGTGGACGTCTCATGAGATGGTGACCTGGTAGAGGTGAGGGGGTGGACGTCTCATGAGATGGTGACCTGGTAGAGGTGAGGGGAGGACGTCTCATGAGATAGTGACCTGGTAGAGGTGAGGGGGTGGACGTCTCATGAGATGGTGACCTGGTAGAGGTGAGGGGGGGGTGGACGTCTCATGAGATGGTGACCTGGTAGAGGTGAGGGGGTGGACGTCTCATGAGATGGTGACCTGGTAGAGGTGAGGGGGTGGACGTCTCATGAGATGGTGACCTGGTAGAGGTGAGGGGGTGGACGTCTCATGAGATGGTGACCTGGTAGAGGTGAGGGGGTGGACGTCTCATGAGATGGTGACCTGGTAGAGGTGAGGGGGTGGACGTCTCATGAGATGGTGACCTGGTAGAGGTGAGGGGGGGGGACGTCTCATGAGATGGTGACCTGGTAGAGGTGAGGGGTGGACGTCTCATGAGATGGTGACCTGGTAGAGGTGAGGGGGAGGACGTCTCATGAGATGGTGACCTGGTAGAGGTGAGGGGGTGGACGTCTCATGAGATGGTGACCTGGTAGAGGTGAGGGGGTGGACGTCTCATGAGATGGTGACCTGGTAGAGGTGAGGGGGTGGACGTCTCATGAGATGGTGACCTGGTAGAGGTGAGGGGAGGACGTCTCATGAGATGGTGACCTGGTAGAGGTGAGAGGGGGGGGAGGACGTCTCATGAGATGGTGACCTGGTAGAGGTGAGGGGGGGTGGACGTCTCATGAGATGGTGACCTGGTAGAGGTGAGGGTGGACGTCTCATGAGATGGTGACCTGGTAGAGGTGAGGGGGTGGACGTCTCATGAGATGGTGACCTGGAAGAGGTGAGGGGGTGGACGTCTCATTAAATGGTGACCTGGTAGAGGTGAGGGGGGGGGACGTCTCATGAGATGGTGACCTGGTAGAGGTGAGGGGGTGGACGTCTCATGAGATGGTGACCTGGTAGAGGTGAGGGGGTGGACGTCTCATGAGATGGTGACCTGGTAGAGGTGAGGGGTGGACGTCTCATGAGATGGTGACCTGGTAGAGGTGAGGGGTGGACGTCTCATGAGATGGTGACCTGGTAGAGGTGAGGGGGGAACGTCTCATGAGATGGTGACCTGGTAGAGGTGAGGGGTGGACGTCTCATGAGATGGTGACCTGGTAGAGGTGAGGGGGTGGACGTCTCATGAGATGGTGACCTGGTAGAGGTGAGGGGGTGGACGTCTCATGAGATGGTGACCTGGTAGAGGTGAGGGGGTGGACGTCTCATGAGATGGTGACCTGGTAGAGGTGAGGGGGTGGACGTCTCATGAGATGGTGACCTGGTAGAGGTGAGGGGGTGGACGTCTCATGAGATGGTGACCTGGTAGAGGTGAGGGGGTGGACGTCTCATGAGATGGTGACCTGGTAGAGGTGAGGGGAGGACGTCTCATGAGATGGTGACCTGGTAGAGGTGAGAGGGGGGGTGGGACGTCTCATGAGATGGTGACCTGGTAGAGGTGAGGGTGGACGTCTCATGAGATGGTGACCTGGTAGAGGTGAGGGTGGACGTCTCATGAGATGGTGACCTGGTAGAGGTGAGGGGGTGGACGCCTCATGAGATGGTGACCTGGTAGAGGTGAGGGGGGGGGGACGTCTCATGAGATGGTGACCTGGTAGAGGTGAGGGAGGGGGTGGACGTCTCATGAGATGGTGACCTGGTAGAGGTGAGGGAGGGGGTGGACGTCTCATGAGATGGTGACCTGGTAGAGGTGAGGGGGTGGACGTCTCATGAGATGGTGACCTGGTAGAGGTGAGGGGGGGTGGACGTCTCATGAGATGGTGACCTGGTAGAGGTGAGGGGTGGACGTCTCATGAGATGGTGACCTGGTAGAGGTGAGGGGGTGGACGTCTCATGAGATGGTGACCTGGAAGAGGTGAGGGGGTGGACGTCTCATTAAATGGTGACCTGGTAGAGGTGAGGGGGGGGGACGTCTCATGAGATGGTGACCTGGTAGAGGTGAGGGGGTGGACGTCTCATGAGATGGTGACCTGGTAGAGGTGAGGGGGTGGACGTCTCATGAGATGGTGACCTGGTAGAGGTGAGGGGGTGGACGTTTCATGAGATGGTGACCTGGTAGAGGTGAGGGGGTGGACGTCTCATGAGATGGTGACCTGGTAGAGGTGAGGGGTGGACGTCTCATGAGATGGTGACCTGGTAGAGGTGAGGAGTGGACGTCTCATGAGATGGTGACCTGGTAGAGGTGAGGGGGGAACGTCTCATGAGATGGTGACCTGGTAGAGGTGAGGGGTGGACGTCTCATGAGATGGTGACCTGGTAGAGGTGAGGGGGTGGACGTCTCATGAGATGGTGACCTGGTAGAGGTGAGGGGGTGGACGTCTCATGAGATGGTGACCTGGTAGAGGTGAGGGGGTGGACGTCTCATGAGATGGTGACCTGGTAGAGGTGAGGGGGTGGACGTCTCATGAGATGGTGACCTGGTAGAGGTGAGGGGGTGGACGTCTCATGAGATGGTGACCTGGTAGAGGTGAGGGGGTGGACGTCTCATGAGATGGTGACCTGGTAGAGGTGAGGGGGTGGACGTCTCATGAGATGGTGACCTGGTAGAGGTGAGGGGAGGACGTCTCATGAGATGGTGACCTGGTAGAGGTGAGAGGGGGGGGAGGACGTCTCATGAGATGGTGACCTGGTAGAGGTGAGGGGGGGGGGTGGACGTCTCATGAGATGGTGACCTGGTAGAGGTGAGGGGGGGTGGACGTCTCATGAGATGGTGACCTGGTAGAGGTGAGGGGGTGGACGTCTCATGAGATGGTGACCTGGTAGAGGTGAGGGTGGACGTCTCATGAGATGGTGACCTGGTAGAGGTGAGGGTGGACGTCTCATGAGATGGTGACCTGGTAGAGGTGAGGGGGTGGACGCCTCATGAGATGGTGACCTGGTAGAGGTGAGGGGGGTGGACGTCTCATGAGATGGTGACCTGGTAGAGGTGAGGGGGGGGGGGGGACGTCTCATGAGATGGTGACCTGGTAGAGGTGAGGGGGGGGGGGAGGACGTCTCATGAGATGGTGACCTGGTAGAGGTGATGGGGGGTGGACGTCTCATGAGATGGTGACCTGGTAGAGGTGAGGGGAGGACGTCTCATGAGATGGTGACCTGGTAGAGGTGAGGGGGTGGACGTCTCATGAGATGGTGACCTGGTAGAGGTGAGGGGGTGGACGTCTCATGAGATGGTGACCTGGTAGAGGTGAGGGGGGAACGTCTCATGAGATGGCGACCTGGTAGAGGTGAGGGGGTGGACGTCTCATGAGATGGTGACCTGGTAGAGGTGAGGGGGTGGACGTCTCATGAGATGGTGACCTGGTAGAGGTGAGGGGGAGGACGTCTCATGAGATGGTGACCTGGTAGAGGTGAGGGGTTGGACGTCTCATGAGATGGTGACCTGGTAGAGGTGAGGAGTGGTCGTCTCATGAGATGGTGACCTGGTAGAGGTGAGGGGGGGGGGCGTCTCATGAGATGGTGACCTGGTAGAGGTGAGGGGTTGGACGTCTCATGAGATGGTGACCTGGTAGAGGTGAGGGGGGGGGGGACGTCTCATGAGATGGTGACCTGGTAGAGGTGAGGGAGGGGACGTCTCATGAGATGGTGACCTGGTAGAGGTGAGGGAGGGGACGTCTCATGAGATGGTGACCTGGTAGAGGTGAGGGGGGGTGGACGTCTCATGAGATGGTGACCTGGTAGAGGTGAGGGGGGGGGGGACGTCTCATGAGATGGTGACCTGGTAGAGGTGAGGGGGGGGGGAGGACGTCTCATGAGATGGTGACCTGGTAGAGGTGATAGGGGGTGGACGTCTCATGAGATGGTGACCTGGTAGAGGTGAGGGGGTGGACGTCTCATGAGATGGTGACCTGGTAGAGGTGAGGGGGTGGACGTCTCATGAGATGGTGACCTGGTAGAGGTGAGGGGGTGGACGTCTCATGAGATGGTGACCTGGTAGAGGTGAGGGGGGAACGTCTCATGAGATGGTGACCTGGTAGAGGTGAGGGGTGGACGTCTCATGAGATGGTGACCTGGTAGAGGTGATGGGGGTGGACGTCTCATGAGATGGTGACCTGGTAGAGGTGAGGGGGGTGGACGTCTCATGAGATGGTGACCTGGTAGAGGTGAGGGGGGTGGACGTCTCATGAGATGGTGACCTGGTAGAGGTGAGGGGGTGGACGTCTCATGAGATGGTGACCTGGTAGAGGTGAGGGGTGGACGTCTCATGAGATGGTGACCTGGTAGAGGTGAGGGGGTGGACGTCTCATGAGATGGTGACCTGGTAGAGGTGAGGGGGTGGACGTCTCATGAGATGGTGACCTGGTAGAGGTGAGGGGAGGACGTCTCATGAGATGGTGACCTGGTAGAGGTGAGGGGAGGACGTCTCATGAGATGGTGACCTGGTAGAGGTGAGGGGGTGGACGTCTCATGAGATGGTGACCTGGTAGAGGTGAGGGGAGGACGTCTCATGAGATAGTGACCTGGTAGAGGTGAGGGGAGGACGTCTCATGAGATAGTGACCTGGTAGAGGTGAGGGGAGGACGTCTCATGAGATAGTGACCTGGTAGAGGTGAGGGGGTGGACGTCTCATGAGATGGTGACCTGGTAGAGGTGAGGGGGTGGACGTCTCATGAGATGGTGACTTGGTAGAGGTGAGGGGAGGACGTCTCATGAGATGGTGACCTGGTAGAGGTGAGGGGGTGGACGTCTCATGAGATGGTGACCTGGTAGAGGTGAGGGGGGTGGACGTCTCATGAGATGGTGACCTGGTAGAGGTGAGGGGGTGGACGTCTCATGAGATGGTGACCTGGTAGAGGTGAGGGGGTGGACGTCTCATGAGATGGTGACCTGGTAGAGGTGAGGGGGTGGACGTCTCATGAGATGGTGACCTGGTAGAGGTGAGGGGGTGGACGTCTCATGAGATGGTGACCTGGTAGAGGTGAGGGGGTGGACGTCTCATGAGATGGTGACCTGGTAGAGGTGAGGGGGTGGACGTCTCATGAGATGGTGACCTGGTAGAGGTGAGGGGGTGGACGTCTCATGAGATGGTGACCTGGTAGAGGTGAGGGGTGGACGTCTCATGAGATGGTGACCTGGTAGAGGTGAGGGGTGGACGTCCCATGAGATGGTGACCTGGTAGAGGTGAGGGGGGGGACGTCTCATGAGATGGTGACCTGGTAGAGGTGAGGGGGTGGACGTCTCATGAGATGGTGACCTGGTAGAGGTGAGGGGGTGGACGTCTCATGAGATGGTGACCTGGTAGAGGTGAGGGGGTGGACGTCTCATGAGATGGTGACCTGGTAGAGGTAGGGGGTGGACGTCTCATGAGATGGTGACCTGGTAGAGGTGATGGAGTGGACGTCTCATGAGATGGTGACCTGGTAGAGGTAGGGGGTGGACGTCTCATGAGATGGTGACCTGGTAGAGGTGAGGGGGTGGACGTCTCATGAGATGGTGACCTGGTAGAGGTGAGGGGAGGACGTCTCATGAGATGGTGACCTGGTAGAGGTGAGGGGAGGACGTCTCATGAGATGGTGACCTGGTAGAGGTGAGGGGGCGGACGTCTCATGAGATGGTGACCTGGTAGAGGTGAGGGGGTGGACGTCTCATGAGATGGTGACCTGGTAGAGGTGAGGGGGTGGACGTCTCATGAGATGGTGACCTGGTAGAGGTGAGGGGGTGGACGTCTCATGAGATGGTGACCTGGTAGAGGTGAGGGGGTGGACGTCTCATGAGATGGTGACCTGGTAGAGGTGAGGGGGGGGTGGACGTCTCATGAGATGGTGACCTGGTAGAGGTGAGGGGGGTGGACGTCTCATGAGATGGTGACCTGGTAGAGGTGAGGGGGGTGGACGTCTCATGAGATGGTGACCTGGTAGAGGTGAGGGGGTGGACGTCTCATGAGATGGTGACCTGGTAGAGGTGAGGGGGGGACGTCTCATGAGATGGTGACCTGGTAGAGGTGAGGGAGGGACGTCTCATGAGATGGTGACCTGGTAGAGGTGAGGGGGGGGGTGGACGTCTCATGAGATGGTGACCTGGTAGAGGTGAGGGGGTGGACGTCTCATGAGATGGTGACCTGGTAGAGGTGAGGGGGTGGACGTCTCATGAGATGGTGACCTGGTAGAGGTGAGGGGGGGGGACGTCTCATGAGATGGTGACCTGGTAGAGGTGAGGGGGGAACGTCTCATGAGATGGTGACCTGGTAGAGGTGAGGGGTGGACGTCTCATGAGATGGTGACCTGGTAGAGGTGAGGGGGTGGACGTCTCATGAGATGGTGACCTGGTAGAGGAGAGGGGGAGGACGTCTCATGAGATGGTGACCTGGTAGAGGAGAGGGGGAGGACGTCTCATGAGATGGTGACCTGGTAGAGGAGAGGGGGAGGACGTCTCATGAGATGGTGACCTGGTAGAGGAGAGGGGGAGGACGTCTCATGAGATGGTGACCTGGTAGAGGTGAGGGGGTGGACGTCTCATGAGATGGTGACCTGGTAGAGGTGAGGGGGTGGACGTCTCATGAGATGGTGACCTGGTAGAGGTGAGGGGGTGGACGTCTCATGAGATGGTGACCTGGTAGAGGTGAGGGGTGGACGTCTCATGAGATGGTGACCTGGTAGAGGTAAGGGTGGGTGGACGTCTCATGAGATGGTGACCTGGTAGAGGTGAGGGGGTGGACGTCTCATGAGATGGTGACCTGGTAGAGGTGAGGGGTGGACGTCTCATGAGATGGTGACCTGGTAGAGGTGAGGGGGTGGACGTCTCATGAGATGGTGACCTGGTAGAGGTGAGGGGGTGGACGTCTCATGAGATGGTGACCTGGTAGAGGTGAGGGGGTGGACGTCTCATGAGATGGTGACCTGGTAGAGGTGAGGGGAGGACGTCTCATGAGATGGTGACCTGGTAGAGGTGAGAGGGGGGGGAGGACGTCTCATGAGATGGTGACCTGGTAGAGGTGAGGGGGGGGTGGACGTCTCATGAGATGGTGACCTGGTAGAGGTGAGGGGGTGGACGTCTCATGAGATGGTGACCTGGTAGAGGTGAGGGTGGACGTCTCATGAGATGGTGACCTGGTAGAGGTGAGGGGGTGGACGCCTCATGAGATGGTGACCTGGTAGAGGTGAGGGGGGTGGACGTCTCATGAGATGGTGACCTGGTAGAGGTGAGGGGGGGGTGGACGTCTCATGAGATGGTGACCTGGTAGAGGTGAGGGGGGGGGGGGACGTCTCATGAGATGGTGACCTGGTAGAGGTGAGGGGGGGGGAGGACGTCTCATGAGATGGTGACCTGGTAGAGGTGATGGGGGGTGGACGTCTCATGAGATGGTGACCTGGTAGAGGTGAGGGGGTGGACGTCTCATGAGATGGTGACTTGGTAGAGGTGAGGGGAGGACGTCTCATGAGATGGTGACCTGGTAGAGGTGAGGGGGTGGACGTCTCATGAGATGGTGACCTGGTAGAGGTGAGGGGGTGGACGTCTCATGAGATGGTGACCTGGTAGAGGTGAGGGGTGGACGTCTCATGAGATGGTGACCTGGTAGAGGTGAGGGGTGGACGTCTCATGAGATGGTGACCTGGTAGAGGTGAGGGGGGGGGGACGTCTCATGAGATGGTGACCTGGTAGAGGTGAGGGGGTGGACGTCTCATGAGATGGTGACCTGGTAGAGGTGAGGGGGTGGACGTCTCATGAGATGGTGACCTGGTAGAGGTGAGGGGGTGGACGTCTCATGAGATGGTGACCTGGTAGAGGTGAGGGGGGGGGGGACGTCTCATGAGATGGTGACCTGGTAGAGGTGAGGGGGGGGGGGACGTCTCATGAGATGGTGACCTGGTAGAGGTGAGGGGGGGGGGGGAGGACGTCTCATGAGATGGTGACCTGGTAGAGGTGATGGGGGGTGGACGTCTCATGAGATGGTGACCTGGTAGAGGTGAGGGGGTGGACGTCTCATGAGATGGTGACCTGGTAGAGGTGAGGGGAGGACGTCTCATGAGATAGTGACCTGGTAGAGGTGAGGGGGTGGACGTCTCATGAGATGGTGACCTGGTAGAGGTGAGGGGGGGGTGGACGTCTCATGAGATGGTGACCTGGTAGAGGTGAGGGGGTGGACGTCTCATGAGATGGTGACCTGGTAGAGGTGAGGGGGTGGACGTCTCATGAGATGGTGACCTGGTAGAGGTGAGGGGGTGGACGTCTCATGAGATGGTGACCTGGTAGAGGTGAGGGGGTGGACGTCTCATGAGATGGTGACCTGGTAGAGGTGAGGGGGTGGACGTCTCATGAGATGGTGACCTGGTAGAGGTGAGGGGGGGGGGACGTCTCATGAGATGGTGACCTGGTAGAGGTGAGGGGGTGGACGTCTCATGAGATGGTGACCTGGTAGAGGTGAGGGGGTGGACGTCTCATGAGATGGTGACCTGGTAGAGGTGAGGGGTGGACGTCTCATGAGATGGTGACCTGGTAGAGGTGAGGGGGGGGGGACGTCTCATGAGATGGCGACCTGGTAGAGGTGAGGAGTGGACGTCTCATGAGATGGTGACCTGGTAGAGGTGAGGGGGTGGACGTCTCATGAGATGGTGACCTGGTAGAGGTGAGGGGTGGACGTCTCATGAGATGGTGACCTGGTAGAGGTGAGGGGGGGGGGGGACGTCTCATGAGATGGTGACCTGGTAGAGGTGAGGGGGGGGGGGGACGTCTCATGAGATGGTGACCTGGTAGAGGTGAGGGGGGGGGGGGGGGAGGACGTCTCATGAGATGGTGACCTGGTAGAGGTGATGGGGGGTGGACGTCTCATGAGATGGTGACCTGGTAGAGGTGAGGGGGTGGACGTCTCATGAGATGGTGACCTGGTAGAGGTGAGGGGAGGACGTCTCATGAGATAGTGACCTGGTAGAGGTGAGGGGGTGGACGTCTCATGAGATGGTGACCTGGTAGAGGTGAGGGGGTGGACGTCTCATGAGATGGTGACCTGGTAGAGGTGAGGGGAGGACGTCTCATGAGATAGTGACCTGGTAGAGGTGAGGGGGTGGACGTCTCATGAGATGGTGACCTGGTAGAGGTGAGGGGGGGGTGGACGTCTCATGAGATGGTGACCTGGTAGAGGTGAGGGGGTGGACGTCTCATGAGATGGTGACCTGGTAGAGGTGAGGGGGTGGACGTCTCATGAGATGGTGACCTGGTAGAGGTGAGGGGGTGGACGTCTCATGAGATGGTGACCTGGTAGAGGTGAGGGGGTGGACGTCTCATGAGATGGTGACCTGGTAGAGGTGAGGGGGTGGACGTCTCATGAGATGGTGACCTGGTAGAGGTGAGGGGGGGGGACGTCTCATGAGATGGTGACCTGGTAGAGGTGAGGGGTGGACGTTTCATGAGATGGTGACCTGGTAGAGGTGAGGGGGAGGACGTCTCATGAGATGGTGACCTGGTAGAGGAGAGGGGGTGGACGTCTCATGAGATGGTGACCTGGTAGAGGTGAGGGGGGGGGGACGTTTCATGAGATGGTGACCTGGTAGAGGTGAGGGGGAGGACGTCTCATGAGATGGTGACCTGGTAGAGGTGAGGGGGTGGACGTCTCATGAGATGGTGACCTGGTAGAGGTGAGGGGGGACGTCTCATGAGATGGTGACCTGGTAGAGGTGAGGGGGGAACGTCTCATGAGATGGTGACCTGGTAGAGGTGAGGGGGTGGACGTCTCATGAGATGGTGACCTGGTAGAGGTGAGGGGGTGGACGTCTCATGAGATGGTGACCTGGTAGAGGTGAGGGGAGGATGTCTCATGAGATGGTGACCTGGTAGAGGTGAGGGGGAGGACGTCTCATGAGATGGTGACCTGGTAGAGGAGAGGGGGTGGACGTCTCATGAGATGGTGACCTGGTAGAGGTGAGGGAGGGGACAATTCAATAGATGATGACCGCTTTGAGAAGATGCACTCACCAAATGGCACGATGATGGGGCAGGTGATGCTGTAGGTCATCACCACAGTGAAGATGCACATCATCCAGGCGTAGGCCGCGCCAAACTGGAACTCATAGGCCTGGTGCTGGGGGAAGAGACCGGACATTATACTGTATAATAACAGCGACTGGGTCACATGACTATGAATACAATAAAGTTGTCACTGCCCCGCCCCCCTCTACTATGAATGCAGAGTAGCTCCTCCCCTGTCCAGGTTGCCCGGTAACACTCACCCGCTTGACATTTTTGCGCTCTGCAGCGGAGCGGGCCAGGCACAGGCGGATCATGTACATCAGGAGACCCGGGATCCGCAGCAGGTCCATGGCGTTACCAATGAAGGCCGAGGCGATGACGTAGTTAACGAAGAACGCTCCGTTATCCGGAAGGAAAACGCACCTAGAGGAAACCACGGAAGATATGACCGTGTGTGAACAGAACAGAGGAATCTAGCCGAGAGATGTGACCGGACCACTAGAGACACAATGATCCCCATCACAAGGCGCCCCCTGGACGTGGTGCGGGAACATGGCGGCCGCTCCCAGGCCTCAGGTCACAGCCGACACTTACTCAAACCTTATGGTCGCGTCTGCCAGGAATTTCTGATCAAAAAGCCATCGGAAGAACAAGTCCAGACTGCGTGAGACAGAGAGACAGCGGTTACCAGAGACATGGGGGGAAGGGACAAGGAGGCAGCAGGGGAGGCGGGGACTAGAAGGCGGGACTCGAGGCAGCAGGGGAGGCGGGGACTAGAAGGCGGGACTCGAGACAGCAGGGGAGGCGGGGACTAGAAGGCGGGACTCGAGACAGGGGAGGCGGGGACTAGAAGGCGGGACTCGAGACAGGGGAGGCGAGGACTAGAAGGCGGGACTCGAGACAGGGGAGGCGGGGACTAGAAGGCGGGACTCAAGACAGGGGAGGCGGGGATTAGAAGGCGGGACTCGAGACAGGGGAGGCGGGGACTAGAAGGCGGGACTCGAGACAGGGGAGGCGGGGACGAGGCAGCGGTGGTGGCAGGGGAGGCGGGGACGAGGCAGCGGTGGTGGCAGGGGAGGCGGGGACGAGGCAGCGGTGGTGGCAGGGGAGGCGGGGACGAGGCAGCGGTGGTGGCAGGGGAGGCGGGGACAAGGCAGCAGTGGTGGCAGGGGAGGCGGGGACGAGGCAGCGGCAGCAGTGGGGGTCACCTGCTTAGTCCCAGTGACGGCAGCAGCAGCACCATGAAGATGAGGAAGGTGTAGCACTTGTGCATCGTCGTCCGGTTTTCACCCGACCTGTAGTGAAAGACAAGTGAGAAGATCTATAGGTTCCTCTATATCCTATACCAGTGATGGCAAACCTTTTGGAGACAGAGTGCCCAAGCTACAACCAAAACCCACTTATATGTTGCAAAGTACCAGCATGACAAGTTAAGCAGTAACTTATTGATCCCTGCTGTATGACAGGTTTTAATCGTATTGACGTCCTGAGTTCACCAATACAATTGATAGATGATGAAGAAATTTGGATTGTAGCTTCCCTCCAGTGTCCCCTGAAGAGGAAGAATCAGGGGACCCAGAGCAGGAGCTCCAATGACAATCCATCTCTATCCACACCTTCCCGCTCCTCCTGTAGTCCTGGCAGCCAAGGACGTCACTTTAAAATAGTGCTGAGCATGGCATGTCCTGGGCTGTATTGTATAACAGGAGAAAGCCTTGAGTCCTAGCTGGCAAAATCTGTGTTGGGCTGAAGGCCTGGGTGCCCACAGAAAGGGCTCTGAGTGCCACCTCTGGCACCCGTGCCATAGGTTCGCCACCACTGTCCTATACACTATACTGTGACGCCCCCTGGTGGTGAAGCCCTATTCTCCTCATGCACGTCCATCCTGCTCCGTACCTGGTCCAGTGCGCCTCGAAGAAAGCCGAGTAGTAGACGATGGTGGGGAGGAGCGCGGAGAAGGCCCACAGTAACAGGGTGGGGAAGAACTGAGTGATGATGGGATTCTGCAGAGACAGGAGACAGCCGTGATCATGTGTGGGGCACAGAGCTGGGAGGCTACACTGGGGTCCTGCCGGGGCCCCCTCTACAGACTTACATTCAGATACTCCACCGGTTTGGTGACATTGAACTTGTCCATGGTGGTGATGATGATGGCCGGCGTGGTGAGGAAGAACAGGAGGAGGAACAGGATGACATTGATAATCAGGCAGCGGATCCACCAGACGAAGCCCCGGGTGGAGAGGTGCTCCCTATGGATGACACAGGGAGCCACTAACTACACAGCACAGAGCACAGCAGTGTGAGGACACAGGGAGCCACTAACTACACAGCACAGAGCACAGCAGTGTGAGGACACAGGGAGCCACTAACTACACAGCACAGAGCACAGCAGTGTGAGGACACAGGGAGCCACTAACTACACAGCACAGAGCACAGCAGTGTGAGGATACAGGGAGCCACTAACTACACAGCACAGAGCACAGCAGTGTGAGGACACAGGGAGCCACTAACTACACAGCACAGAGCACAGCAGTGTGAGGATACAGGGAGCCACTAACTACACAGCACAGAGCACAGCAGTGTGAGGACACAGGGAGCCACTAACTACACAGCACAGAGCACAGCAGTGTGAGGACACAGGGAGCCACTAACTACACAGCACAGAGCACAGCAGTGTGAGGACACAGGGAGCCACTAACTACACAGCACAGAGCACAGCAGTGTGAGGATACAGGGAGCCACTAACTACACAGCACAGAGCACAGCAGTGTGAGGACACAGGGAGCCACTAACTACACAGCACAGAGCACAGCAGTGTGAGGACACAGGGAGCCACTAACTACACAGCACAGAGCACAGCAGTGTGAGGACACAGCGAGCCACTAACTACACAGCACAGAGCACAGCAGTGTGAGGACACAGGGAGCCACTAACTACACAGCACAGAGCACAGCAGTGTGAGGACAGAGGGAGCCACTAACGACACAGCACAGAGCACAGCAGTGTGAGGACACAGGGAGCCACTAACTACACAGCACAGAGCACAGCAGTGTGAGGACACAGGGAGCCACTAACTACACAGCACAGAGCACAGCAGTGTGAGGATACAGGGAGCCACTAACTACACAGCACAGAGCACAGCAGTGTGAGGATACAGGGAGCCACTAACTACACAGCACAGAGCACAGCAGTGTGAGGATACAGGGAGCCACTAACTACACAGCACAGAGCACAGCAGTGTGAGGACACAGGGAGCCACTAACTACACAGCACAGAGCACAGCAGTGTGAGGACACAGGGAGCCACTAACTACACAGCACAGAGCACAGCAGTGTGAGGACACAGGGAGCCACTAACTACACAGCACAGAGCACAGCAGTGTGAGGACACAGGGAGCCACTAACTACACAGCACAGAGCACAGCAGTGTGAGGACACAGGGAGCCACTAACTACACAGCACAGAGCACAGCAGTGTGAGGACACAGGGAGCCACTAACTACACAGCACAGAGCACAGCAGTGTGAGGATACAGGGAGCCACTAACTACACAGCACAGAGCACAGCAGTGTGAGGACAGAGGGAGCCACTAACTACACAGCACAGCAGTGTGAGGACACAGGGATCCACTACCGACACAGCACAGAGCACAGCAGTGTGAGGACACTGGGAGCCACTAACTACACAGCACAGAGCACAGCAGTGTGAGGATACAGGGAGCCACTAACTACACAGCACAGAGCACAGCAGTGTGAGGACACAGGGAGCCACTAACTGCACAGCACAGAGCACAGCAGTGTGAGGACACAGGGAGCCACTAACTGCACAGCACAGAGCACAGCAGTGTGAGGACACACCTGAGGCTCCAAAAACTATTTTCTCAGTTTAGAACCAGCAAACATAAGAACTGTGTCTTACAGAATGGATACCTGTATGTGTCAGCCCTGAGGACAGGCCCCTCACACTCACCAGTAGATGTTCTGGGGGTCCGGGGCGTAGGTCACAGCCCAGTTGTGGATGTGCAGAGCGTCGCTGCAGGAGGAATATTTGGGTTCCCCCCGACAGCTGCAGCCGTGACATTTACAAGCATTGAAATCCTTCAGGATCCTGCAATAAGAAGCAACATCCAGACATGAGACCCATCGTACACAATACATAGGGGGGTCATAGGGGGCGGGGGTCGTAGGGTCATGGGGTCAGCGGCCCCCGGACTCACAGGGCAGTCATGGCCTCGTTGTGGAAGGTGACAAACGCCATCCCCAGCGGCTTCTCGTTGACTTTTTCCTTCTCCTTCTTGTATTCTTCCTTCAGACGTTGCTCCAGTTTTGTGTAATACTCGATGGCCTCCACCTATGGGAGAGGAGACGCGGGGGCTATTAACCCTGCAGGTGCACCCGCCACCCCCAGTCAGCTACACAGTGTCCAGAGAGGTGAGACCATCAGCTACATCACCCAAAACTACACATGGTACCTGTATACACCCCCCGGACAGACAGCAGGGGGCACAACACACTGGGCGCATGTGGCAGAGCCCCCGGGACCTGGGTGCATGCGGCAGAGCCCCCGGCACATGCGGCGCAGCCTCCCCCTCACCTGCTCACAGCCTTTGATCACGCAGCAGCACAGGTGTCCGCAGGGTTTGGGATTGATGAAGACGGGAAGATTCTCTTTGTTCAGCAGGTTAGTAAAATACAAGCGACCGCGCTCGGCCTTCTTCCTGCAGAGACCGGGGAGGAAACAGAACATGGGGGTCAGAATGGACTCATAAGATAAGGAATATGCAAATAAGTGCAAAGGGGAGGGCGAGGGAGCAGAGACGGGGAGAGCGCGAGGGAGGGAGGGAGAGAGCAGAGACGGGGAGAGCGCGAGGGAGGGAGGGAGGGAGGGAGCAGAGACGGGGAGATCGCGAGGGAGGAAGCGAGGGAGGAAGCGAGGGAGGAAGGGAGGGAGCAGAGACGGGGAGATCGCGAGGGAGGGAGGGAGGGAGCAGAGACGGGGAGAGCGCGAGGGAGGGAGGGAGGGAGCAGAGACGGGGAGAGCGCGAGGGAGGGAGGGAGCAGAGACGGGGAGAGCGCGAGGGAGGGAGGGAGCAGAGACGGGGAGAGCGCGAGGGAGGGAGGGAGCAGAGACGGGGAGAGCGCGAGGGAGGGAGGGAGCAGAGACGGGGAGAGCGCGAGGGAGGGAGCAGAGACGGGGAGAGCGCGAGGGAGGGAGCAGAGACGGGGAGGGAGGGAGGGAGCAGAGACGGGGAGAGCGCGAGGGAGGGAGGGAGGTTAGCAGAGACGGGGAGAGCGCGAGGGAGGGAGGGAGGTTAGCAGAGACGGGGAGAGCGCGAGGGAGGGAGGGAGGTTAGCAGAGACGGGGAGAGCGCGAGGGAGGGAGGGAGGTTAGCAGAGACGGGGAGAGCGCGAGGGAGGGAGGGAGCAGAGACGGGGAGAGCGCGAGGGAGGGAGGGAGGGAGCAGAGACGGGGAGAGCGCGAGGGAGGGAGGGAGCAGAGACGGGGAGAGGGCGAGGGAGGGAGGGAGCAGAGACGGGGAGAGCGCGAGGGAGGGAGCAGAGACGGGGAGAGCGCGAGGGAGGGAGGGAGCAGAGACGGGGAGAGCGCGAGGGAGGGAGGGAGGAGAGACGGGGAGAGCGCGAGGGAGGGAGGGAGGGAGCAGAGACGGGGAGAGCGCGAGGGAGGGAGGGAGCAGAGACGGGGAGAGCGCGAGGGAGGGAGGGAGGGAGCAGAGACGGGGAGAGCGCGAGGGAGGGAGGGAGGGAGCAGAGACGGGGAGAGCGCGAGGGAGGGAGGGAGGGAGCAGAGACGGGGAGAGCGCGAGGGAGGGAGCAGAGACGGGGAGAGCGCGAGGGAGGGAGCAGAGACGGGGAGAGCGCGAGGGAGGGAGCAGAGACGGGGAGAGCGCGAGGGAGGGAGGGAGGAAGCAGAGACGGGGAGAGCGCGAGGGAGGGAGGGAGGAAGCAGAGACGGGGAGAGCGCGAGGGAGGGAGGGAGGGAGCAGAGACGGGGAGGGAGGGAGGGAGCAGAGACGGGGAGAGCGCGAGGGAGGGAGGGAGGGAGCAGAGACGGGGAGAGCGCGAGGGAGGGAGGGAGGGAGCAGAGAC
The DNA here is from genome assembly GCF_040894005.1 of Engystomops pustulosus. Classification (NCBI taxonomy): domain Eukaryota; kingdom Metazoa; phylum Chordata; class Amphibia; order Anura; family Leptodactylidae; genus Engystomops; species Engystomops pustulosus. The sequence goes on from NC_092413.1 coordinate 4,908,165, forward strand.
GGGGAGAGCGCGAGGGAGGGAGGGAGGAAGCAGAGACGGGGAGAGCGTGAGGGAGGGAGGGAGGGAGCAGAGACGGGGAGAGCGCGAGGGAGGGAGGGAGGGAGCAGAGACGGGGAGAGCGCGAGGGAGGGAGGGAGCAGAGACGGGGAGAGCGGGAGGGAGGGAGGGAGCAGAGACGGGGAGAGCGCGAGGGAGGGAGGGAGGGAGGGAGCAGAGACGGGAGAGCACGAGGGAGGGAGCAGAGACGGGGAGAGCGCGAGGGAGGGAGGGAGCAGAGACGGGAGAGCGCGAGGGAGGGAGGGAGGGAGGGAGGGAGCAGAGACGGGGAGAGCGCGAGGGAGGGAGGGAGCAGAGACGGGGAGAGCGCGAGGGAGGGAGGGAGCAGAGACGGGGAGAGCGCGAGGGAGGGAGGGAGCAGAGACGGGGAGAGCGCGAGGGAGGGAGGGAGCAGAGACGGGGAGAGCGCGAGGGAGGGAGGGAGCAGAGACGGGGAGAGCGCGAGGGAGGGAGGGAGCAGAGACGGGGAGAGCGCGAGGGAGGGAGGGAGCAGAGACGGGGCGAGCGCGAGGGAGGGAGGGAGCAGAGACGGGGAGAGCGCGAGGGAGGGAGGGAGGGAGCAGAGACGGGGAGAGCGCGAGGGAGGAAGGGAGGGAGCTGAGACGGGGAGAGCGCGAGGGAGGGAGGGAGCAGAGACGGGGAGAGCGCGAGGGAGGGAGGGAGGGAGGGAGCAGAGACGGGGAGAGCGCGAGGGAGGGAGGGAGCAGAGACGGGGAGAGCGCGAGGGAGGGAGGGAGCAGAGACGGGGAGAGCGCGAGGGAGGGAGGGAAGGAGCAGAGACGGGGAGAGCGCGAGGGAGGGAGGGAGCAGAGACGGGGAGAGCGCGAGGGAGGGAAGGAGGGAGGGAGCAGAGACGGGGAGAGCGCGAGGGAGGGAGGGAGGGAGGGAGCAGAGACGGGGAGAGCGCGAGGGAGGGAGGGAGCAGAGACGGGGAGAGCGCGAGGGAGGGAGGGAGGGAGCAGAGACGGGGAGAGCGCGAGGGAGGGAGGGAGCAGAGACGGGGAGAGCGCGAGGGAGGGAGGGAGCAGAGACGGGGAGAGCGCGAGGGAGGGAGGGAAGGAGCAGAGACGGGGAGAGCGCGAGGGAGGGAGGGAGCAGAGACGGGGAGAGCGCGAGGGAGGGAGGGAGCAGAGACGGGGAGAGCGCGAGGGAGGGAAGGAGGGAGGGAGCAGAGACGGGGAGAGCGCGAGGGAGGGAGGGAGGGAGGGAGCAGAGACGGGGAGAGCGCGAGGGAGGGAGGGAGCAGAGACGGGGAGAGCGCGAGGGGGGGAGAGCGCGAGGGAGGGAGGGAGGGAGCAGAGACGGGGAGAGCGCGAGGGAGGGAGGGAGGGAGCAGAGACGGGGAGAGCGCGAGGGAGGGAGGGAGGGAGCAGAGACGGGGAGAGCGCGAGGGAGGGAGCAGAGACGGGGAGAGCGCGAGGTAGGGAGGGATGGAGGGAGGGAGCAGAGACGGGGAGAGCGCGAGGGAGGGAGGGAGGGAGCAGAGACGGGGAGATCGCGAGGAAGGAAGAGCAGAGACGGGGAGAGCGCGAGGGAGGGAGCGAGGGAGGGAGCAGAGACGGGGAGAGCGCGAGGGAGGGAGCAGAGACGGGGAGAGCGCGAGGGAGGGAGGGAGGGAGGGAGGGAGCAGAGACGGGGAGATCGCGAGGGAGGGAGGGAGGGAGCAGAGACGGGGAGAGCGCGAGGGAGGGAGGGAGGGAGGAGAGACGGGGAGAGCGCGAGGGAGGGAGGGAGCAGAGACGGGGAGAGCGCGAGGGAGGGAGGGAGGGAGGGAGGAGAGACGGGGAGAGCGGGAGGGAGGGAGGAGAGACGGGGAGAGCGCGAGGGAGGGAGGAGAGACGGGGAGAGCGCGAGGGAGGGAGGGAGGAGAGACGGGGAGAGCGCGAGGGAGGGAGGGAGGAGAGACGGGGAGAGCGCGAGGGAGGGAGGGAGGAGAGACGGGGAGAGCGCGAGGGAGGGAGGGAGGAGAGACGGGGAGAGCGCGAGGGAGGGAGGGAGCAGAGACGTGGAGAGCGCGAGGGAGTGAGGGAGCAGAGACGGGGAGAGCGCGAGGGAGGGAGGGAGGGAGCAGAGACGGGGAGAGCGCGAGGGAGGGAGGGAGGGAGCAGAGACGGGGAGAGCGCGAGGGAGGGAGCAGAGACGGGGAGATCGCGAGGGAGGGAGCAGAGACGGGGAGAGTGCGAGGGAGGGAGGGAGGGAGGAGAGACGGGGAGAGCGCGAGGGAGGGAGGGAGCAGAGACGGGGAGAGCGCGAGGGAGGGAGGGAGGGAGGGAGGAGAGACGGGGAGGGAGGGAGGGAGGGAGGAGAGACGGGGAGAGCGCGAGGGAGGGAGGAGAGACGGGGAGAGCGCGAGGGAGGGAGGAGAGACGGGGAGAGCGCGAGGGAGGGAGGAGAGACGGGGAGAGCGCGAGGGAGGGAGGGAGGAGAGACGGGGAGAGCGCGAGGGAGGGAGGGAGGAGAGACGGGGAGAGCGCGAGGGAGGGAGGGAGGAGAGACGGGGAGAGCGCGAGGGAGGGAGGGAGCAGAGACGTGGAGAGCGCGAGGGAGTGAGGGAGCAGAGACGGGGAGAGCGCGAGGGAGGGAGGGAGCAGAGACGGGGAGAGCGCGAGGGAGGGAGCAGAGACGGGGAGAGCGCGAGGGAGGGAGGGAGCAGAGACGGGGAGAGCGCGAAGGAGGGAGGGAGCAGAGACGGGGAGAGCACGAGGGAGGGAGGGAGCAGAGATGGGGAGAGCGCGAGGGAGGGAGGGAGGGAGCACAGACGAGGAGAGCAGTAGAGGGAGGGAGCAGAGACGAGGAGAGCAGTAGAGGGAGGGAGCACAGACGAGGAGAGCAGTAGAGGGAGGGAGCACAGACGAGGAGAGCAGTAGAGGGAGGGAGCAGAGGCGAGCAGAGCAGTAGAGGGAGGGAGCACAGACGAGGAGAGCAGTAGAGGGAGGGAGCAGAGACGAGGAGAGCAGTAGAGGGAGGGAGCAGAGACGAGGAGAGCAGTAGAGGGAGGGAGCAGAGGCGAGGCGAGCAGTAGGGGGGTAGATCGCTCTTTACCTCTCCGCATCCAGGTACATCAGTCTGGCGACATCGTAGCACGGCCGAGCCTCCAGGACGGTGCAGTTGGTGTACGCCTCCCTACAAGAGACGTCTCTCAGTCAGAAACCCCAATGCCTCCAGGCCCAGGGACCCTTCTCTAGAGACCCACCCACCCCCCAGACCCGGAGTCTTTACATGAGATGACATCAGGCTGTCACTTACTCAAAATGTTTCTTGATCTGCTCAGATTCGGCGTACTTGGATATCCCATTAATAAATAGCGTGCGTTTTACCTGCGAGAGAAATCACAGGGTGTGAGACATCCCCATACACACGGGGGTCATAGGATCCAGGACAGGAGACACAATCTGCTCATCTCCTCCTGCTCTATAACATGCTGCCTGTACATAGTGTCCTATCTGCAATCTGCTCAGCTCCTCCTGCTCTATAACATGCTGCCTGCAGATAGGACACTATGTACAATCTGCTCATCTCCTCCTGCTCTATAACATGCTGCCTGTACATAGTGTCCTATCTGCAATCTGCTCAGCTCCTCCTGCTCTATAACATGCTGCCTGCAGATAGGACACTATGTACAATCTGCTCAGCTCCTCTTGCTCTATAACATGCTGCCTGCAGATAGGACACTATGTACAATCTGCTCGGCTCTTCCTGCTCTATAACATGCTACCTGTAGATAGGACACTATGTACAATCGGCTCAGCTCCTCCTGCTCTATAACATGCTACCTGCAGATAGGACACTATGTACAATCTGCTCAGCTCCTCCTGCTCTATAACATGCTACCTGCAGATAGGACACTATGTACAATCTGCTCAGCTCCTCCTGCTCTATAACATGCTACCTGCAGATAGGACACTATGTACAATCTGCTCAGCACCTCCTGCTCTATAACATGCTACCTGCAGATAGGACACTAAGTACAAAGTGCTCAGCTCCTCCTGCTCTATAACATGCTGCCTGCAGATAGGTCACTATGTACAATCTCCACCGATTCTCTTGCTCTATAACATGCTGGCACATAGCACATTTGCCCTGAGCTGGGGGTCTGTAACAATGTATCCAGTTTGGCCTCCAGCCTGATACATTGTACACAGTTAGTCCTTGTGTAAGAAGTTACCAGGTCGTCCTCCTTGTAGCGCATCTTGGAGGTGTGACGCCTCATGCTGTACACGGTGAGGAGCAGGTAGAGGAAAGCGAAGGTGGTGTGCAGCCAGAGGAGGTTATTCCTGAGGAGAGAGAGCGGCACTAATACATGTGCAAGAGAACACGCGTGATGGACAGCAGGACACATGAGGAGCACAAGACAGCATGATGGACAGCAGGACACATGAGGAGCACAAGACAGCATGATGGACAGCAGGACACATGAGGAGCACAAGACAGCATGATGGACAGCAGGACACATGAGGAGCACAAGACACGCGTGATGGACAGAAGGACACATGAGGAGCACAGACACGCGTGATGGACAGAAGGACACATGAGGAGCACAAGACAGCATGATGGACAGCAGGACACATGAGGAGCACAAGACACGCGTGATGGACAGCAGGACACATGAGGAGCACAAGACAGCATGATGGACAGCAGGACACATGAGGAGCACAAGACACGCGTGATGGACAGCAGGACACATGAGGAGCACAAGACAGCATGATGGACAGCAGGACACATGATCAGCCGGCAGCAAGCTCACCTAGAGTTCAGATTGGCGATAGTTGTCCTCCCAAAACTGTAAGCGTTGCTTTCTGTGACGAGGAAACAAAAAAAGTAAGGAGGTGGTGTGGCCCTGTATCCTCACTATCCCCTCTGGTAGAGGTGGTATGGCCCTGTATCCTCACTATCCCCTCTGGCAGAGGTGGTATGGCCCTGTATCCTCACTATCCCCTCTGGCAGAGGTGGTATGGCCCTGTATCCTCACTATCCCCTCTGGCAGAGGTGGTATGGCCCTGTATCCTCACTATCCCCTCTGGTAGAGGTGGTATGGCCCTGTATCCTCACTACCCCCTCTGGTAGAGGTGGTATGGCCCTGTATATTCACTACCCCCTCTGGTAGAGGTGGTATGGCCCTGTATCCTCACTACCCCCTCTGGTAGAGGTGGTATGGTCCTGTATCCTCACTGCCCCCTCTGGTAGAGGTGGTATGGCCCTGTATCCTCACTGCCCCCTCTGGTAGAGGTGGTATGGCCCGGTATAGTCACTGCCCCCTCTGGTAGAGGTGGTATGGCCCTGTATAGTCACTGCCCCCTCTGGTAGAGGTGGTATGGCCCTGTATCCTCACTATCCCCTATGGTAGAGGTGGTATGGCCCTGTATCCTCACTACCCCCTCTGGTAGAGGTGGTATGGCCCTGTATCCTCACTATCCCCTCTGGCAGAGGTGGTATGGCCCTGTATCCTCACTATCCCCTCTGGCAGAGGTGGTATGGCCCTGTATCCTCACTACCCCCTCTGGTAGAGGTGGTATGGCCCTGTATCCTCACTATCCCCTCTGGCAGAGGTGGTATGGCCCTGCATCCTCACTATCCCCTCTGGTAGAGGTGGTATGGCCCTGTATCGTCACTATCCCCTCTGGCGGAGGTGGTATGGCCCTGTATCCTCACTATCCCCTCTGGCAGAGGTGGTATGGCCCTGTATCCTCACTATCCCCTCTGGCAGAGGTGGTATGGCCCTGTATCCTCACTATCCCCTCTGGCAGAGGTGGTATGGCCCTGTATCCTCACTATCCCCTCTGGTAGAGGTGGTATGGCCCTGTATCGTCACTATCCCCTCTGGCAGAGGTGGTATGGCCCTGTATCCTCACTATCCCCTCTGGCAGAGGTGGTATGGCCCTGTATCCTCACTATCCCCTCTGGCAGAGGTGGTATGGCCCTGTATCCTCACTATCCCCTCTGGCAGAGGTGGTATGGCCCTGTATCCTCACTATCCCCTCTGGTAGAGGTGGTATGGCCCTGTATCCTCACTACCCCCTCTGGTAGAGGTGGTATGGCCCTGTATATTCACTACCCCCTCTGGTAGAGGTGGTATGGCCCTGTATCCTCACTACCCCCTCTGGTAGAGGTGGTATGGTCCTGTATCCTCACTGCCCCCTCTGGTAGAGGTGGTATGGCCCTGTATCCTCACTGCCCCCTCTGGTAGAGGTGGTATGGCCCGGTATAGTCACTGCCCCCTCTGGTAGAGGTGGTATGGCCCTGTATAGTCACTGCCCCCTCTGGTAGAGGTGGTATGGCCCTGTATCCTCACTATCCCCTATGGTAGAGGTGGTATGGCCCTGTATCCTCACTACCCCCTCTGGTAGAGGTGGTATGGCCCTGTATCCTCACTATCCCCTCTGGCAGAGGTGGTATGGCCCTGTATCCTCACTATCCCCTCTGGCAGAGGTGGTATGGCCCTGTATCCTCACTACCCCCTCTGGTAGAGGTGGTATGGCCCTGTATCCTCACTATCCCCTCTGGCAGAGGTGGTATGGCCCTGCATCCTCACTATCCCCTCTGGTAGAGGTGGTATGGCCCTGTATCGTCACTATCCCCTCTGGCGGAGGTGGTATGGCCCTGTATCCTCACTACTCCCTCTGGTAGAGGTGGTATGGCCCTGTATATTCACTACCCCCTCTGGTAGAGGTGGTATGGCCCTGTATATTCACTACCCCCTCTGGTAGAGGTGGTATGGCCCTGTATCCTCACTATTCGGCAGAGGTGGTATGGTCCTGTATCCTCACTATCCCCTCTGGCAGAGGTGGTATGGTCCTGTATCCTCACTATCCCCTCTGGTAAAGGTGGTATTGGCCCTGTATCCTCACTACCCCCTCTGGTAGAGGTGGTATGGCCCTGTATCCTCACTATTCCCTCTGGCAGAGGTGGTATGGTCCTGTATCCTCACTATCCCCTCTGGTGGAGGTGGTATGGTCCTGTATCCTCACTATCCCCTGTGGCAGAGGTGGTATGGCCCTGTATCCTCACTATCCCCTGTGGCAGAGGTGGTATGGCCCTGCATCCTCACTATCCCCTCTGGCAGAGGTGGTATGGCCCCGTATCCTCATTACCCCCTCTGGCAGAGGTGTTATGGCCCTGTATCCTCACTATCCCCTCTGGCAGAGGTGGTATGGCCCTGTATCCTCACTATCCCCTCTGGCAGAGGTGGTATGGCCCTGGATCCTCACTATCCCCTCTGGCGGAGGTGGTATGGTCCTGTATCCTCACTACTCTCTCTGGCAGAGGTGGTATGGTCCTGTATCCTCACTATCACCTTTGGCAGAGGTGGTATGGTCCTGTATCCTCACTATCCCCTCTGGTGGAGGTGGTATGGTCCTGTATCCTCACTATCCCCTCTGGCGGAGGTGGTATGGTCCTGTATCCTCACTATCCCCTCTGGCAGAGGTGGTATGGTCCTGTATCCTCACTATCCCCTCTGGCAGAGGTGGTATGGCCCTGTATCCTCACTATCCCCTCTGGCAGAGGTGGTATGGCCCTGTATCCTCACTATCCCCTCTGGCAGAGGTGGTATGGCCCTTATCCTCACTATCCCCTCTGGCAGAGGTGGTATGGCCCTGTATCCTCACTATCCCCTCGCGCAGAGGTGGTATGGCCCTGGATCCTCACTATTCCCTCTGGCGGAGGTGGTATGGTCCTGGATCCTCACTATGCCCTCTGGTGGAGGTGGTATCGCCCTGTATCCTCACTATCCCCTCTGGCAGAGGTGGTATGGCCCTGTATCCTCACTATCCCCTCTGGCAGAGGTGGTATGGCCCTGTATCGTCACTATCCCCTCTGTTATAGGTGGTATGGCCCTGTATCCTCACTATCCCCTCTGGCAGAGGTGGTATGGCCCTGTATCCTCACTATCCCCTCTGGCAGAGGTGGTATGGCCCTGTATCCTCACTATCCCCTCTGGCAGAGGTGGTATGGCCCTGGATCCTCACTATTCCCTCTGGCGGAGGTGGTATGGTCCTGGATCCTCACTATGCCCTCTGGTGGAGGTGGTATCGCCCTGTATCCTCACTATCCCCTCTGGCAGAGGTGGTATGGCCCTGTATCCTCACTATCCCCTCTGTTATAGGTGGTATGGCCCTGTATCCTCACTATCCCCTCTGGTAGAGGTGGTATGGCCCTGTATCCTCACTATCCCCTCTGGCAGAGGTGGTATGGTCCTGTATCGTCACTATCCCCTCTGTTATAGGTGGTATGGCCCTGTATCCTCACTATCCCCTCTGGCAGAGGTGGTATGGCCCTGTATCCTCACTATCCCCTCTGGTAGAGGTGGTATGGCCCTGTATCCTCACTATCCCCTCTGGCAGAGGTGGTATGGCCCTGTATCCTCACTATCCCCTCTGGCGGAGGTGGTATGGTCCTGTATCCTCACTATCCCCTCTGGTAGAGGTGGTATGGCCCTGTATCCTCACTATCCCCTCTGGCAGAGGTGGTATGGCCCTGTATCCTCACTATCCCCTCTGGCGGAGGTGGTATGGTCCTGTATCCTCACTATCCCCTCTGGCAGAGGTGGTATGGTCCTGTATCCTCACTATCCCCTCTGGCAGAGGTGGTATGGTCCTGTATCCTCACTATCCCCTCTGGCAGAGGTGGTATGGCCCTGTATCCTCACTATCCCCTCTGGCGGAGGTGGTATGGTCTTGCATCCTCACTATCCCCTCTGGCAGAGGTGGTATGGTCCTGTATCCTCACTATCCCCTCTGGTAGAGGTGGTATGGTCCTGTATCCTCACTATCCCCTCTGGTAGAGGTGGTATGGCCCTGTATCCTCACTATCCCCTCTGGCGGAGGTAGTATGGCCCTGTATCCTCACTATCCCCTCTGGCAGAGGTGGTATGGCCCTGTATCCTCACTATCCCCTCAGGCGGAGGTGGTATGGCCCTGTATCCTCACTATCCCCTCTGGTAGAGGTGGTATGGTCCTGTATCCTCACTATCCCCTCTGGCGGAGGTGGTATGGTCCTGTATCCTCACTATCCCCTCTGGCAGAGGTGGTATGGTCCTGTATCCTCACTATCCCCTCTGGTAGAGGTGGTATGGTCCTGTATCCTCACTATCCCCTCTGGTAGAGGTGGTATGGCCCTGTATCCTCACTATCCCCTCTGGCGGAGGTAGTATGGCCCTGTATCCTCACTATCCCCTCTGGCAGAGGTGGTATGGCCCTGTATCCTCACTATCCCCTCAGGCGGAGGTGGTATGGCCCTGTATCCTCACTATCCCCTCTGGTAGAGGTGGTATGGCCCTGTATCCTCACTATCCCCTCTGGCGGAGGTAGTATGGCCCTGTATCCTCACTATCCCCTCTGGCAGAGGTGGTATGGCCCTGTATCCTCACTATCCCCTCAGGCGGAGGTGGTATGGCCCTGTATCCTCACTATCCCCTCTGGTAGAGGTGGTATGGTCCTGTATCCTCACTATCCCCTCTGGCAGAGGTGGTATGGTCCAGTAGATCTCTAGCATGTCTTCTCTACCTCATGAATGGTGCATATACAGGTCCATACCACCTTTGTGAAGTGTAGATTACTCAGACCATAGTCCTCACCAAGAAGGTCTCCTGAGAAGTTGACCGGAAGAACAATGCCTACAGATAAGACTCCGACCACCACCAGCAGACCGATGATGTGCCGCTGGAAGGACAGGTAATGGACGGCGTCTGCCCCGCACTTCTCTCGGATCTCATCATCCCTGGGGGGGAACATAAGACAAGTGATTGGACCCAGCAGCAGGATAAGGACACTCTGCCCCCACCAAGGACAAGCAGGAAGGTCACAACTGTCCTAGAGCCGGACTAATGGCCGCTGCTCCTCGCTCCCACCAAGACGTCCATGAGACACTTCCAGAAGCCATCAGGCCGGTCCCAGCGCACCGGTCCTGCCCCCTCCCCATTGGGTGTAATCTGAGGATTTCTGAGGATTAGGGATTACATGGAAGAACTTACTTGATCCTGAAGATCGCCGTCAGCCAGGAGCAGAATCCCTGCAGAGGATTACAAGGGGTTACCATTTATATATAGGTGGGGGTAGGTCCGCCATACTATACGGTGGGGGGAGGTAGGTCCGCCATACTATACGGTGGGGCGAGGTAGGTCCGCCATACTATACGGTGGGGCGAGGTAGGTCCGCCATACTATACGGTGGGGCGAGGTAGGTCCGCCATACTATACGGTGGGGGGAGGTAGGTCCGCCATACTATACGGCGGGGGGAGGTAGGTCCGCCATACTATACGGTGGGGGGAGGTAGGTCCGCCATACTATACGGTGGGGGGAGGTAGGTCCGCCATACTATACGGTGGGGGGAGGTAGGTACGCCATACTATACGGTGGGGGGAGGTAGGTACGCCATACTATACGGTGGGGGGAGGTAGGTCCGCCATACTATACGGTGGGGGGAGGCAGGTCCGCCATACTATACGGTGGGGGTAGGCAGGTCCGCCATACTATACGGTGGGGCGAGGTAGGTCCGCCATACTATACGGTGGGGGGAGGTAGGTCCGCCATACTATACGGGGGGGGGAGGTAGGTCCGCCATACTATACGGGGGGGGGGAGGTAGGTCCGCCATACTATACGGTGGGGGTAGGCAGGTCCGCCATACTATACGGTGGGGGTAGGTAGGTCCGCCATACTATACGGTGGGGCGAGGTAGGTCCGCCATACTATACGGTGGGGGGAGGTAGGTCCGCCATACTATACGGTGGGGGTAGGCAGGTCCGCCATACTATACGGTGGGGCGAGGTAGGTCCGCCATACTATACGGTGGGGCGAGGTAGGTCCGCCATACTATACGGTGGGGGGAGGTAGGTCCGCCATACTATACGGTGGGGGGAGGTAGGTCCGCCATACTATACGGTGGGGGGAGGTAGGTCCGCCATACTATACGGTGGGGGGAGGTCGGTCCGCCATACTATACGGTGGGGGGAGGTCGGTCCGCCATACTATACGGTGGGGGGAGGTAGGTCCGCCATACTATACGGTGGGGGGAGGTAGGTCCGCCATACTATACGGTGGGGCGAGGTAGGTCCGCCATACTATACGGTGGGGGGAGGTAGGTCCGCCATACTATACGGTGGGGGGAGGTAGGTCCGCCATACTATACGGTGGGGGGAGGTAGGTCCGCCATACTATACGGTGGGGGGAGGTCGGTCCGCCATACTATACGGTGGGGGGAGGTCGGTCCGCCATACTATACGGTGGGGGGAGGTCGGTCCGCCATACTATACGGTGGGGGGAGGTAGGTCCGCCATACTATACGGTGGGGGGAGGTAGGTCCGCCATACTATACGGTGGGGGGAGGTAGGTCCGCCATACTATACGGTGGGGGGAGGTAGGTCCGCCATACTATACGGTGGGGGGAGGTCGGTCCGCCATACTATACGGTGGGGGGAGGTCGGTCCGCCATACTATACGGTGGGGGGAGGTAGGTCCGCCATACTATACGGTGGGGGGAGGTAGGTCCGCCATACTATACGGTGGGGGGGGAGGTAGGTCCGCCATACTATACGTTGGGGGGGGGGAGGTAGGTCCGCCATACTATACGGTGGGGGTAGGTCCGCCATACTATACGGTGGGGGTAGGTAGGTCCGCCATACTATACGGTGGGGGTAGGTCCGCCATACTATACGGTGGGGGTAGGTAGGTCCGCCATACTATACGGTGGGGGTAGGTAGGTCCGCCATACTATACGGTGGGGGGAGGTTGGTCCGCCATACTATACGGTGGGGGGAGGTTGGTCCGCCATACTATACGGTGGGGGTAGGTAGGTCCGCCATACTATACGGTGGGGGGAGGTCCGCCATACTATACGGTGGGGGTAGGTAGGTCCGCCATACTATACGGTGGGGGTAGGTCCGCCATACTATACGGTGGGGGTAGGTAGGTCCGCCATACTATACGGTGGGGGTAGGTCCGCCATACTATACGGTGGGGGTAGGTCCGCCATACTATACGGTGGGGGTAGGTCCGCCATACTATACGGTGGGGGTAGGTCCGCTATACTATACGGTGGGGGGGGAGGTAGGTCCGCCATACTATACGTTGGGGGGGGGAGGTAGGTCCGCCATACTATACGGTGGGGGTAGGTCCGCCATACTATACGGTGGGGGTAGGTCCGCCATACTATACGGTGGGGGTAGGTAGGTCCGCCATACTATACGGTGGGGGGAGGTTGGTCCGCCATACTATACGGTGGGGGGAGGTTGGTCCGCCATACTATACGGTGGGGGGAGGTCCGCCATACTATACGGTGGGGGTAGGTAGGTCCGCCATACTATACGGTGGGGGTAGGTCCGCCATACTATACGGTGGGGGGAGGTCCGCCATACTATACGGTGGGGGTAGGTAGGTCCGCCATACTATACGGTGGGGGTAGGTCCGCCATACTATACGGTGGGGGTAGGTCCGCCATACTATACGGTGGGGGTAGGTCCGCCATACTATACGGTGGGGGGAGGTCCGCTATACTATACGGTGGGGGGAGGTCCGCTATACTATACCCCACAATCATACCCATCCCCCCTGTACTCACAATATCCCTTTGGTCCAAGTCCACGGAGCTGGAGACGGAGGTCAGGCGCTCGTAGCGGTCATGGCTTTCGGAATGCATTGCCGAGGCCACACTACGGAGAGAGGAAAGGGTCAAAATACCGAGATGGCAAAGGATGGTCTGAGGTCAGAGGAGGCACCAGCTGCAGAAAGGGTTAATCATCACTCAAGAAGAAGAGGAGGAGGAGGAGATCCCGTCTCATGCAGGAGGAGGAAGTGCCCGGACCACCAGACCCTTCCAGAGACCCCTCCGGAGTGAGGGAGAGACAGATCGGCATGCATCAGAGTGTTAGAGAGCGAGAGCAGCCTCGGTAATTCACCCTGTTATTAGAGAGGACACACAACACACAGGACGTACTATTCCCGCTCCTCCATGAACCTGCGCCGACGCCGCTGCCTGGGGGGGATAAAAACACCACACACTGAATATGGGGGTCCCAGCACCTCCGCAGAGAAGGGAGAGGATGCCTTATACAGGACTCATGAGCCGCAGTGTGTACTATGGGGGGCCCCGCAGCAGCCGCGGTGTGTACTACAGGGGGGCCCTGACTCATGAGCCGCGGTGTGTACTACTACAGGGGGGCCCTGACTCATGAGCCGCAGTGTGTACTACTACAGGGGGGCCCTGACTCATGAGCCGCAGTGTGTACTACTACGGGGGGCCCTGACTCATGAGCCGCGGTGTGTACTACTACAGGGGGGCCCTGACTCATGAGCCGCGGTCTGTACTACAGGGGGGCCCTGACTCATGAGCCGCAGTGTGTACTACTACGGGGGGCCCTGACTCATGAGCCGCAGTGTGTACTACTACAGGGGGGCCCTGACTCATGAGCCGCGGTGTGTACTACTACAGGGGGGCCCTGACTCATGAGCCGCAGTGTGTACTACTACAGGGGGGCCCTGACTCATGAGCCGCAGTGTGTACTACTACAGGGGGCCCTGACTCATGAGCCGCGGTGTGTACTACTACAGGGGGGCCCTGACTCATGAGCCGCGGTGTGTACTACTACAGGGGGTCCTGACTCATGAGCCGCAGTGTGTACTACTACAGGGGGTCCTGACTCATGAGCCGCAGTGTGTACTACTACAGGGGGTCCTGACTCATGAGCCGCAGTGTGTACTACTACGGGGGGCCCTGACTCATGAGCCGCAGTGTGTACTACTACGGGGGGGGCCCTGACTCATGAGCCGCAGTGTGTACTACTACGGGGGGGCCCTGACTCATGAGCCGCAGTGTGTACTACTATAGGGGGGCCCTGACTCATGAGCCGCGGTGTGTACTACTACGGGGGGCCCTGACTCATGAGCCGCGGTGTGTACTACTACGGGGGTCCTGACTCATGAGCCGCGGTGTGTACTACTACGGGGGGGGGCCCTGACTCATGAGCCGCGGTGTGTACTACTACGGGGGGCCCTGACTCATGAGCCGCGGTGTGTACTACTACGGGGGGGGCCCTGACTCATGAGCCGCGGTGTGTACTACTACGGGGGGCCCTGACTCATGAACCGGTGTGTACTACTACAGGGGGGCCCTGACTCATGAACCGGTGTGTACTACTACGGGGGGCCCTGACTCATGAGCCGCGGTGTGTACTACTACAGGGGGGCCCTGACTCATGAGCCGCAGTGTGTACTACTACAGGGGGGCCCTGACTCATGAGCCGCAGTGTGTACTACTACAGGGGGGCCCTGACTCATGAGCCGCAGTGTGTACTACTACAGGGGGGCCCTGACTCATGAGCCGCAGTGTGTACTACTACAGGGGGGCCCTGACTCATGAGCCGCAGTGTGTACTACTACGGGGGGCCCTCACTCATGAGCCGCGGTGTGTACTACTACGGGGGGCCCTGACTCATGAGCCGCAGTGTGTACTACTACAGGGGGGCCCTGACTCATGAGCCGCAGTGTGTACTACTACGGGGGGCCCTGACTCATGAGCCGCAGTGTGTACTACTACAGGGGGGCCCTGACTCATGAGCCGCAGTGTGTACTACTACAGGGGGGCCCTGACTCATGAGCCGCAGTGTGTACTACTACGGGGGGCCCTGACTCATGAGCCGCAGTGTGTACTACTACAGGGGGGCCCTGACTCATGAGCCGCGGTGTGTACTACTACGGGGGGCCCTGACTCATGAGCCGCGGTGTGTACTACTACAGGGGGCCCTGACTCATGAGCCGCAGTGTGTACTACTACGGGGGTCCTGACTCATGAGCCGCGGTGTGTACTACTACGGGGGGCCCTGACTCATGAGCCGCAGTGTGTACTACTACAGGGGGGCCCTGACTCATGAACCGGTGTGTACTACTACAGGGGGGCCCTGACTCATGAACCGGTGTGTACTACTACAGGGGGGCCCTGACTCATGAGCCGCAGTGTGTACTACTACAGGGGGCCCTGACTCATGAGCCGCAGTGTGTACTACTACGGGGGGGCCCTGACTCATGAGCCGCAGTGTGTACTACTACAGGGGGGCCCTGACTCATGAGCCGCAGTGTGTACTACTACAGGGGGGCCCTGACTCATGAGCCGCAGTGTGTACTACTACAGGGGGGCCCTGACTCATGAGCCGCAGTGTGTACTACTACAGGGGGGCCCTGACTCATGAGCCGCGGTGTGTACTACTACAGGGGGCCCCTGACTCATGAACCGGTGTGTACTACTACAGGGGGGCCCTGACTCATGAGCCGCGGTGTGTACTACTACAGGGGGGCCCTGACTCATGAGCCGCGGTGTGTACTACAGGGGGGCCCTGACTCATGAGCCGCGGTGTGTACCACAGGGGGCCCCACAGCAGCCACGGTGTGTACTAGTGTACTACAGGGGGCCCCTGCAACAGCTGTGATGTGTACTACTACGGGGGCCCCGCAGCAGCCGCGGTGTGTACCACAGGTGGCCCCTGACTCATGAGCCGCGGTGTACTATTATGGGGGGCCCTGCAGCAGCCACGGTGTGGATCATAAGGATCCACAGCAACTGAGGTGTGAGCTATAAGGTTCCACAGCAGCTCAGGTGTTTACCATGAGGTTCTGCAGCAGCTTGGCCAATATACTGTGTGCCTCACAGTATAGATGCTGCACTGTACATGAGACTGGAGAAGTCTGTTGTCTGTAGCGCTGCAGAGCGGCTGCGGGTCCAGGAACAGTCCAATCCCCTGAAGCTCCAGCGCCACACAGCTCCAGGCACAACCCTTTGCCAGCACATCCCCCCTCCCCGTAAATCACCCAGAACACCTCCCCTCTGGTCCCCCAGCCCCTCCCCCTGCCACCCTCCACCTCTCCAGTCCTCCAGCCCCTCCCCCGACCACCCCTCCGGTCCTCCCGCCCATCTGCAGCCACACTCCACCTCTCCAGTCCTGCAGCCCCTCCCCTAGCGGTCTTGCGGCCCCTCCCCTCGCACCCCTCCGGCCCCTCCCCTAGCACCCCTCCGGTCTTCCAGCCCATCTGCAGCCACCCTCCACCTCTCCGGTCCTCCAGCCCCTCCCCTAGCACCCCTCCGGCCCCTCCCCTAGTACTCTTCCGGTCCTCCAGCCCATCTGCGGCCACCCTCCAGTCCCCCAGTCCATAATAACATCATTATAATAGGACTCACCTGTCGGCATCACTGACCAGCGCCAGCCGCCCGTAGTCCCAGGCCACCTTCCTGAGGATGGAGAAGACAAAGAGAAGAGCCTGGAAGACACAAAAGAAAACAACCGAATATCATCTCCTTCATCAGTCTGGAGTCCTGTAACAAACCCTCAGCTGTGAGCAAACACATGCGGCTCTAATGTTGTAGTAGTGCAGTGCGGACACCAGGGGGCAGCAGAGCCCTCCCATGATGACAGCCATGGCACCTGTGCCCGCTTGCCCTGCTGAGTCATGTGAGCGGCGGGCACCAGGGAGATCAAACCCTGAAACTGCTGCAGAGCAATGACTCAGAGCCCCCAGGGGGTCCGCAGGAAGCTGGAACCTGCCCAATATCTGCAGTCATGGGGTAAAGCAAGTGCCCCCTATCAGGACATAAAACAGAACACAAGCTCCTTATAGCGAGGAGGAGATCATGGCCAGAGGGGGCGCCGGGCAGTGTGAGATCTCCACCAGAGGGGGCGCCGGGCAGTGCGGGGTCTCCACCAGATGGGGCGCCGGGCAGTGCGAGGTCTCCACCAGAGGGGGCGCCGGGCAGTGCGAGGTCTCCACCAGAGGGGGCGCCGGGCAGTGCGAGGTCTCCACCAGAGGGGGCGCCGGGCAGTGCGAGGTCTCCACCAGAGGGGGCGCCGGGCAGTGCGAGGCCTCCACCAGAGGGGGCGCCGGGCAGTGCGAGGTCTCCACCAGAGGGGGCGCCGGGCAGTGCGAGGCCTCCACCAGAGGGGGCGCCGGGCAGTGCGAGGTCTCCACCAGAGGGGGCGCCGGGCAGTGCGAGGTCTCCACCAGAGGGGGCGCCGGGCAGTGCGAGGTCTCCACCAGAGGGGGCGCCGGGCAGTGCGGTCATACATCACTATGGTCTCTATATAGCTGCGCCTCCTCACTGTCCTGACCATGTGACATAACTGAGGTGTAGAGTCAGATGTGGCCCCGGGGTGTCCGGTGTCTCTGGGCTTTGCTCGCTCTGGTCTCGGGGTGACTCCTGCTCCTGGGGTCAGAACCAGAACTTCTGCTGTTGTACAGGCGGTCACACTGGCTGATGGTCAATGTGATTATCACCAGCAGGGGGCACTAGTTTCTCCCCCATGGAGTCTATGGAGATGTATTATGTGCTGATATGTAATTGTTGGGGGGGCACTTACTTTCTCCCCTCACCATCTCCATGTGTTTGGGTCAGTATCTCTCAGGCTCGAGGCCTGGTCACATTAGGTGACACATGTATACACATGGGTGGCCAGCACCCTACCCCCACCCACATCCGTACCCACCAGAAAGCACATGAAGTCCAGTGCCAGGACGGTGGGCACTCCCCCGAAGGGCAGGCCCTGCAGGACGGTGCTGCGGATGCGGGCGCTGTAGCAGTAGTCCTTGGTGGTGACATTGTTACAGCTGGTGCCAGTGCAGGAGGTGGTGGGCGTAGTGCCCATAGATGCCAGGGTGCCCAGGAAGAAGGGGGTCATGGCTGCTGTATCATTCTCCGGCCTGAAGGGAAGAAAACACAATGTTACTACGAGACCCCACAACACAACGTCCCCCATAGTGACCCCGCACTGCTCACCATACATACCCTATACTGCCCCACACACCACATACACAGCCCATACTGCCCCACACACCGCATACACACCCCATACTGACCCCGCACTGCTCACCATACATACCCTATACTGCCCCACACACCCCATAGTGACCCCGCACTGCTCACCATACATACCCTATACTGCCCCACACAGCCCATAGTGACCCCGCACTGCTCACCATACATACCCTATACTGCCCCACACACCCCATACTGACCCATACTCCCCATACACCACCCATACTGCCCCACACACCCCATACTGACCCCGCACTGCTCACCATACATACCCTATACTGCCCCACACACCCCATACTGACCCCGCACTGCTCAC
Organism: Engystomops pustulosus; assembly: GCF_040894005.1. NCBI lineage: Eukaryota > Metazoa > Chordata > Amphibia > Anura > Leptodactylidae > Engystomops > Engystomops pustulosus. The sequence goes on from NC_092413.1 coordinate 4,926,324, forward strand.
CATACATACCCTATACTGCCCCACACACCCCATAGTGACCCCGCACTGCTCACCATACATACCCTATACTGCCCCACACACCCCATAGTGACCCCGCACTGCTCACCATACATACCCTATACTGCCCCACACAGCCCATAGTGACCCCGCACTGCTCACCATACATACCCTATACTGCCCCACACACCCCATAGTGACCCCGCACTGCTCACCATACATACCCTATACTGCCCCACACACCACATACTGACCCCGCACTGCTCACCATACATACCCTATACTGCCCCACACACCCCATAATGACCCCGCACTGCTCACCATACACAGCCTATACTGCCCCACACACCCCATACTGACCCTGCACTGCTCACCATACATACCCTATACTGCCCCACACACCACATACTGACCCCGCACTGCTCCCCATACATACCCTATACTGCCCCACACACCCCATACTGACCCCGCACTGCTCACCATACACAGCCTATACTGCCCCACACACCCCATACTGACCCCGCAGTGCTCACCATACATACCCTATACTGCCCCACACACCCCATACTGACCCCGCACTGCTCACCATACATACCCTATACTGCCCCAGACACCCCATACTGACCCCGCACTGCTCACCATACATACCCTATACTGCCCCACACACCCCATACTGACCCCGCACTGCTCACCATACATACCCTATACTGCCCCACACACCCCATACTGACCCCGCACTGCTCACCATACACAGCCTATACTGCCCCACACACCCCATACTGACCCCGCACTGCTCACCATACATACCTTATACTGCCCCACACACCCCATACTGACCCCGCACTGCTCACCATACATACCCTATACTGCCCCACACACCCCATACTGACTCCGCACTGCTCACCATACACAGCCTATACTGCCCCACACACCCCATACTGACTCCGCACTGCTCACCATACATACCCTATACTGCCCCACACACCCCATACTGACCCCGCCCTGCTCACCATACATACCCTATACTGCCCCACACACCCCATACTGACCCCGCACTGCTCACCATACATACCCTATACTGCCCCACACACCCCATACTGACCCCGCACTGCTCACCATACATACCCTATACTGCCCCACACACCGCATACTGACCCCGCACTGCTCACCATATATACCCTATACTGCCCCACACACCCCATACTGACCCCGCACTGCTCACCATACATACCCTATACTGCCCCACACACCGCATACTGACCCCGCACTGCTCACCATACATACCCTATACTGCCCCACACACCGCATACTGACCCCGCACTGCTCACCATACACAGCCTATACTGCCCCACACACCCCATACTGACCCTGCACTGCTCACCATACATACCGTATACTGCCCCACACACCACATACACAGCCCATACTGCCCCACACACCCCATACTGACCCCGCACTGCTCCCCATACACCCCCCATACTGACCCCGCACTGCTCCCCATACACCCCCCATACTGACCCCGCACTGCTCCCCATACACCCCCCATACTGACCCTGCACTGCTCACCATACATACCGTATACTGCCCCACACACCACATACTGCCCCCCACACCACATACACGGCCTATACTGCCCCACACACCACATACACACCCCATCCTCCACCACACACCACATACCCCTCATCTCTTACTACAGACCCCATACTGCCCCCCACATACCCCTTACTACAGGCCGCCCTCCCTCATAATGGGATCATTCAGGCCAGCGCTCTATCCCAGGCTCCGTCTTGCAATGGAGTGTCAGCTCTTCAGGCAGGGACATTAATCAGTCAGCCATTTCTGAGTGCGGGGGGGGTCACTGCCTCCAGATACATGAACCTACGCTCATCACCAGGAATATTGTGCCCCCCACAGATGGTGCAGGGAAGCAGAATGTCCCCCTATAACCAAGCGAGGTCATGTGACCCGGCCATGAAGTGTTGTCAGGGGGGTCCCTGTGTGTGCAGTGAAGCCCCCCTCGATCTGGGCAGTACGTGGTTAACACTGCGGCTCCTGAGTCACTTCTCCATCTCCTAGGTTACGGCAGCGCGGCCGGGGGACAAGTCTGCAGACGCGGGAGTGCAGATCAGACACAACACAGAGGCCTGGCCCGAAGAGCTGACACTCACATTGCCATCCTGCCCATTGGCCAAGTCAGGGTCAAGGGACGACACAGTCAGGGTCCCTCCCAGAGGTCCAGTGTCAGGGCCCCCAACAAAGGTCCAGGGGTCCGCACAGTCAGGGCCCACTCCCCCCCAAAAAGGTTTAGGGTCCCCCCGCCCCAGAGGTCCGCACAGTCAGGGTCCACTCCCGCCGCCCCAGAGGTCCGCACAGTCAGGGTCCCCCCGCCCCAGAGGTCCGCACAGTCAGGGTCCCCCCGCCCCAGAGGTCCGCACAGTCAGGGTCCCCCCGCCCCAGAGGTCCGCACAGTCAGGGTCCCCCCATGTGGCTGTACAGACAAGGCGCAGGGGCTGAGCTGTCACTCGCGTGTCCTGACCCTTCACCTTGTGGGGATTTTCTCTGCTGCTGGAGACTTAGGAGGATGAGGAGGAAGAAGCGCTGAGGCAGCAGGAGATAAGCGTCACACACAGCTGCTTATCTACACAGATAACCCGGGGGAGGGGATACCCCACTAGTAACTGAGAAGGTACCCCCCTAATGCTGCCCCCAGTATCGGTAGGGGGGGATTAACACTTAGTGTCCTGACTCTGCACAATCTCAGCAGACGGGAAGTGACTTCTACAGTAGAGTTTCGTTACTTTGGGTCACTTGAGGCATCGACCTCAGATTATCACATTGTACAAACAGGGACATTACAAGGACATCTGATGGTGAGGGTTTGTTACACTGTGTCAGGGAAAGTGACATGCACTGCTACACTGCAACAAACTCACCTCTGTGAGCAGTACCCCAGTCACTTCCAGGTCACCCCAGGACAATACAGAGCGCTGACTGTGATAAAAAGCCGGAGGAGACGGAACGGGGCGAGAGGGCGAGGAAAAGCCCTGAGAGGGCGAGATTATTATATGTACAGGGGCAAAGACCTCCCCGATACCGGCCCCTGGGGGAGGGGGCAACCAAAGACCTCCCCGATACCGGCCCCTGGGGGGAGGGGGCAACCAAAGACCTCCCCGATACCGGCCCCTGGGGGGAGGGGGCAACCAAAGACCTCCCCGATACCGGCTCCTGGGGGGAGGGGGAAACAGATCTCTCCGATACCACCCGCACCTCGGGGGCGGGTGTAATGCGAGTCCCCCGCCTCTCACACCTCGGGGGCGGGTGTAATGCGAGTCCCCCGCCTCTCACACCTCGGGGGCGGGTGTAAAGCGAGTCCCCCGCCTCTCACACCTCGGGGGCGGGTGTAATGCGAGTCCGCCGCCTCTCACACCTCGGGGGCGGGTGTAATGCGAGTCCGCCGCCTCTCACACCTCGGGGGCGGGTGTAATGCGAGTCCGCCGCCTCTCACACCTCGGGGGCGGGTGTAATGCGAGTCCGCCGCCTCTCACACCTCGGGGGCGGGTGTAATGAGAGTCCCCCGCCTCTCACACCTCGGGGGCGGGTGTAATGAGAGTCCCCCGCCTCTCACACCTCGGGGGCGGGTGTAATGAGAGTCCCCCGCCTCTCACACCTCGGGGGCGGGTGTAATGAGAGTCCCCCGCCTCTCACACCTCGGGGGCGGGTGTAATGAGAGTCCCCCGCCTCTCACACCTCGGGGGCGGGTGTAATGCGAGTCCGCCGCCTCTCACACCTCGGGGGCGGGTGTAATGCGAGTCCGCCGCCTCTCACACCTCGGGGGCGGGTGTAATGCGAGTCCGCCGCCTCTCACACCTCGGGGGCGGGTGTAATGCGAGTCCGCCGCCTCTCACACCTCGGGGGCGGGTGTAATGCGAGTCCGCCGCCTCTCACACCTCGGGGGCGGGTGTAATGAGAGTCCCCCGCCTCTCACACCTCGGAGGCGGGTGTAATGAGAGTCCCCCGCCTCTCACACCTCGGGGGCGGGTGTAATGAGAGTCCCCCGCCTCTCACACCTCGGGGGCGGGTGTAATGAGAGTCCCCCGCCTCTCACACCTCGGGGGCGGGTGTAATGAGAGTCCCCCGCCTCTCACACCTCGGGGGCGGGTGTAATGAGAGTCCCCCGCCTCTCACACCTCGGGGGCGGGTGTAATGAGAGTCCCCCGCCTCTCACACCTCGGGGGCGGGTGTAATGAGAGTCCCCCGCCTCTCACACCTCGGGGGCGGGTGTAATGAGAGTCCCCCGCCTCTCACACACCGGGGGGGGGGGTGTAATGCGAGTCCCCGCCTCTCACACATCGGGGGCGGGTGTAATGTGAGTCCCCGCCTCTCACACCTCGGGGGCGGGTGTAATGCGAGTCCCCGCCTCTCACACCTCGGGGGCGGGTGTAATGCGAGTCCCCGCCTCTCACACATCGGGGGCGGGTGTAATGCGAGTCCCCGCCTCTCACACATCAGGGGCGGGTGTAATGCGAGTCCCGCCTCTCACACATCAGGGGCGGGTGTAATGAGAGTCCCGCCTCTCACACCTCGGGGGCGGGTGTAATGAGAGTCCCGCCTCTCACACCTCGGGGGCGGGTGTAATGTGAGTCCCCGCCTCTCACATGGGGTTTGGTATTTGCGGTGTATATTTTCAGTTCTTCGATGTGTATGTGTAGCTATTCCAGCGCCCGTCCTACCCGCAGGGTTTTCACGTTTCGTGGTTCAGTGATTTTATACATTGTCTTGTATAGATCCGTTGTCCATGGTAAAAATGCTGTGCCCCCGTGTCTGCGGTGCCCGGTGTCGCTGCCAGGTCCATCCTGTCTGAGGAGACGCTTCCTGCATTCCGGGAAGATCTAAGAGCCGCTCACCCCGGCCAAGTGTAAGAGCAGCTGGCAGCCGCCCCGCCGGGCACATCTCATCCTCCTGCTAATGGCCCCAGCTGGCAACCTGCCCGCATCTAGTGCCCACCGGGGGTCTCACCCACAACCCCTGCCAGCATCTAGTGCCCACCGGGGGTCTCACCCACAACCCCTGCCAGCATCTAGTGCCCACCGGGGGTCTCACCCACAACCCCTGCCCGCATCTAGTGCCCACCGGGGGTCTCACCCACAACCCCTGCCAGCATCTAGTGCCCACCGGGGGTCTCACCCACAACCCCTGCCAGCATCTAGTGCGCACCGGGGGTCTCACCCACAACCCCTGCCAGCATCTAGTGCCCACCGGGGGTCTCACCCCGATCCCTGCCAGCATCTAGTGCCCACCGGGGGTCTCACCCACAACCCCTGCCAGCATCTAGTGCCCACCGGGGGTCTCACCCACAACCCCTGCCAGCATCTAGTGCCCACCGGGGGTCTCACCCACAACCCCTGCCAGCATCTAGTGCCCACCGGGGGTCTCACCCCGACCCCTGCTCCCAGCACATCTAGTGACCACCAGGGGTCTCACCCACAACCCCTGCCAGCATCTAGTGCCCACCGGGGGTCTCACCCCGACCCCTGCCCCAGCACATCTAGTGCCCACCGGGGGTCTCACCCCGACCCCTGCCCCCAGCACATCTAGTGCCCACCGGGGGTCTCACCCCGACCCCTGCCCCCAGCACATCTAGTGCCCACCGGGGGTCTCACCCACAACCCCTGCCAGCATCTAGTGCCCACCGGGGGTCTCACCCCGACCCCTGCCCCCAGCACATCTAGTGGCCACCGGGGGTCTCACCCCGACCCCTGCCCCCAGCACATCTAGTGGCCACCGGGGGTCTCACCCCGACCCCTGCTCCCAGCACATCTAGTGGCCACCGGGGGTCTCACCCCGACCCCTGCCCCCAGCACATCTAGTGGCAACCGGGGGTCTCACCCCGACCCCTGCCCCCAGCACATCTGGTGGCCACCGGGGGTCTCACCCCGACCCCTGCCCCCAGCACATCTAGTGGCAACCGGGGGTCTCACCCCGACCCCTGCTCCCAGCACATCTAGTGGCCACCAGGGGTCTCAACCCGACCCCTGCCCCAGAACCTGCCCCCAGCACATCTAGTGGCCACCGGGGGTCTCAACCCGACCCCTGCCCCAGAACCTGCCCCCAGCACATCTAGTGGCCACCGGGGGTCTCACCCCGACCCCTGCCCCCAGTACATCTAGTGGCCACCGGGGGTCTCACCCCGACCCCTGCCCCCAGCACATCTAGTGCCCGCAGCACAAAGCAAGTGACCACCAGGGATCCAGACCCGACCTCTGCCCCAGAACCTCTCGGCACACACAGCATGTCAGGAGCCGCGCCGAGCTGGATCTACCACATTTTTGCTCATTTCAGCATCATGACTCAGCCGAGAGAATCCTCCGGGTAAACACGGCAAGAGTCGGGCCTGGAGGTAGTCACTGGAACACCGGGGGTTAACCGCTACTAGGAGACCCAAACAGGGCAGATACCAGGAGCCAACAAGCACCTTACAGATGGGTGTCAGTATGTACTGCAGGCCTGGGATTAGACTCATGAACCAGGGAGCTCTGGATGAACAGTTACATGACAAGGAGAAGATACACGTTTTATTTTTCTTATGGGATGGGAAGAGGAATGAAGGAGGGTCCAGACACTGACCCAGGAGAACCAGATCTCCCCCCCCCCCCCCCCCCGACCCCAAGGACCCAGACACTGACCCAGGAGAACCAGATCAACCCCCCCCCCCCCCCCCGACCCCAAGGACCCAGACACTGACCCAGGAGAACCAGATCACCCCCCCCCCGACCCCAAGGATCCAGACACTGACCCAGGAGAACCAGATCTCCCCCCCCCCCCCCCCCGACCCCAAGGACCCAGACACTGACCCAGGAGAACCAGATCAACCCCCCCCCCCCCGACCCCAAGGACCCAGACACTGACCCAGGAGAACCAGATCACCCCCCCCGACCCCAAGGATCCAGACACTGACCCAGGAGAACCAGATCCCCCCCCCCTCCGACCCCAAGGATCCAGACAATGACCCAGGAGAACCAGCCCCCCCCCCCCCGACCCCAAGGATCCAGACAATGACCCAGGAGAACCAGATCTTCCCCCCCCCCCCCCCCCCGACCCCAAGGATCCAGACACTGACCCAGGAGAACCAGATCCCCCCGACCCCCCCCCCCCCCCCGACCCCAAGGATCCAGACACTGACCCAGGAGAACCAGATCTCCCCCCCCCCCCCGACCCCAAGGATCCAGACACTGACCCAGGAGAACCAGATGCCCCTCCCGACCTCACAGGACCCTGATCTGCCAGGAGGCTCCGGACACTTCTCCTGAGAGCTCTCGGCGTTCCAGGATTATGTACACAGCGGTCACATGACACAACTTATCGATAAGACGCCACGAGAGAAGCGGCAAATACCGGAAGACGCCGCTGATCAATAAACAAGACATTAATAGAAACTGATACAAAGTAACAAAATGCTCAAGACATGAAGAATATGAAGTGATGGAGAGGGAAGCCCCAGCCCCCGCACACAGGACCCCAAATCCCTGCCCCCCGCACACAGGACCCCAAATCCCTGCCCCCCGCACACAGGACCCCAAATCCCTGCCCCCCGCACACAGGACCCCAAATCCCTGCCCCCCGCACACAGGACCCCAAACCTGTGCCCCCCGCACACAGGACCCCAAATCCCTGCCCCCGCACACAGGACCCCAAACCCCTGCCCCCGCACACAGGACCCCAAACCCCTGCCCCCCGCACACAGGACCCCAAATCCCTGCCCCCCGCACACAGGACCCCAAATCCCTGCCCCCCGCACACAGGACCCCAAATCCCTGCCCCCCGCACACAGGACCCCAAATCCCTGCCCCCCGCACACAGGACCCCAAATCCCTGCCCCCCGCACACAGGACCCCAAATCCCTGCCCCCCGCACACAGGACCCTAAAATCCCTGCCCCCCCCCCCCCCCCCCCGCACACAGGACCCCAAATCCCTGACGCTCTGCGCCCCCCCCCGGCCCCCCCCCACCCCGCACCGGCCCCCGCGGGCTGACGCTCTGCCCCCCGCACCGGCCCCGCGGGCTGACGCTCTACTACCCCATGCTCCGGCCCCCCGGGCTCACCCTCTGCACCTGCCCCCAGGACCCCAAATCCCTGCCCCCCGCACACAGGACCCCAAATCCCCCCCCCGCACACAGGACCCCAAATCCCTGACGCTCTGCCCCCGCACACAGAACCCCAAATCCCTGCCGCTCTGCCCCCGCACACAGAACCCCAAACCCCTGCCCCCGCACACAGAACCCCAAACCCCTGCCCCCGCACACAGAACCCCAAATCCCTGCCGCTCTGCGTCCCCCCCGTCCCTCCCCCCCCCCGCACCGGCCCCCGCGGGCTGATGCTCTGTCCCCCTGCACCGGCCCCGCGGGCTGACGCTCTGTCCCCCCGCACCGGCCCCCGCGGGCTGACGCTCTGTCCCCCCGCACCGGCCCCCGCGGGCTGACGCTCTGTCCCCCCGCACCGGCCCCCGCGGGCTGACGCTCTGTCCCCCCGCACCGGCCCCCGCGGGCTGACGCTCTGTCCCCCCGCACCGGCCCCCGCGGGCTGACGCTCTGTCCCCCCGCACCGGCCCCCGCGGGCTGACGCTCTGCCCCCCCCGCACCGGCCCCCGCGGGCTGACGCTCTGCCCCCCCCGCACCGGCCCCCGCGGGCTGACGCTCTGCCCCCCCCGCACCGGCCCCCGCGGGCTGACGCTCTGCCCCCCCCGCACCGGCCCCCGCGGGCTGACGCTCTGCCCCCCCGCACCGGCCCCCGCGGGCTGACGCTCTGTCCCCCCGCACCGGCCCCCGCGGGCTGACGCTCTGTCCCCCCGCACCGGCCCCCGCGGGCTGACGCTCTGTCCCCCCGCACCGGCCCCCGCGGGCTGACGCTCTGCCCCCCCGCACCGGCCCCATGGGCTGACGCTCTGCCCCCCGCACCGGCCCCCGCGGGCTGACGCTCTGTCCCCCCCGCACCGGCCCCCGCGGGCTGACGCTCTGCCCCCCCGCACCGGCCCCATGGGCTGACGCTCTGCCCCCCGCACCGGCCCCGCGGGCTGACGCTCTGCCCCCCGCACCGGCCCCGCGGGCTGACGCTCTACTACCCCCTGCACCGGCCCCCTGGGCTGACGCTCTACTACCCCCTGCACCGGCCCCCTGGGCTGACGCTCTGTCCCCCTGCACCGGCCCCGCGGGCTGACGCTCTGTCCCCCTGCACCGGCCCCCGCGGGCTGACGCTATAACCCTTGCACCGCCCCCCGCGGACTGACGCTCTACTACCCCATGCTCCGGCCCCCTGGGCTCACCCTCTGCCCCGGCCCCCTGGGCTCACCCTCTGCCCCGGCCCCCTGGGCTCACCCTCTGCACCGGCCCCCTGGGCTCACCCTCTGCACCGGCCCCCTGGGCTCACCCTCTGCACCGGCCCCCTGGGCTCACCCTCTGCACCGGCCCCCTGGGCTCACCCTCTGCACCGGCCCCCTGGGCTCACCCTCTGCACCGGCCCCCTGGGCTCACCCTCTGCACCGGCCCCCTGGGCTCACCCTCTGCACCGGCCCCCTGGGCTCACCCTCTGCACCGGCCCCCTGGGCTCACCCTCTGCCCCCTGCACCGGCCCCCTGGGCTCACCCTCTGCCCCTTGCACCGGCCCCCTGGGCTCACCCTCTGCCCCCTGCCCCGGCTGCCGCTCTGCCCCCTGGTACGCTGCGCTGTCTCTGTGGGTTACTCCACTGGTGGCAATGCCTAGCGCTGATATTTTACACCTCTTGTCCCAAGAGCTGACACTCCGCACCCAGGCCCTGGAGATCGCACTGTCTGCAATGATGACCCGAGCAGCGGACACTCAGGATGATGCAGGAGCTTGTCCCAGGAGCTGGCACTCTCCCCCGCCGCCATCACCAGCAGACATGGCTGCCCGCCTGCACCCGGGGCCCCCGCACTCACCTGCCGCTCCTGGGCCCCGCTCTCCGGCTCCGCAGCTCCTCAGCCCCGGGGACGGACACAATGCAGGTGGGAGGCAGAGACTGTGACGTCACCGCCAGGGACCGCCCACCTGCTCTACACTGCGGCCCGGCACGCAGGGCGGAGCCAGCCTGCGTCATGACGTCGCCGGCAGCGCGTGCAGACGTTCTAAGCTTCATTTACTCGTTTTAAGAACCGATAACTTTATTTAAAAACGGACAGACACAGATTTTTTTTTTGTGGGACAAAGGCTTGGAAACTATTTTAAAACGCTTTGAAAGCGCTGGGTGTGCACTTGGCTCTAGAGACTTCTGCTAATTGTAGTCCTACAGCTTCTGTGTCCTCTCCCGCACCCTGAGACGTAGTGTATGACCCACAAAGCAGAGTATACGGCAATATCTCAATGTGTGGTGTGAACAGATGATAAACGTCATAAAACAGAGGGAGAAGACGATCCCAGAGGCACATTTAACCCTCTCCTAGTTCTGATGTGCTGTTCTGGAAGACGTAACATGTTCCATCTCCGTATCTGGGCTTGTATTTGCAGAATGAGATTTGGGACGCAGTCACACGGTGCGATTTGTTACGCTTTTGCTTGTTTTCCTTGCGTTTTGAATCCATTTCATTTCTGGAAGTGTAAGCAGCTGAAAATGTTGACATGGCTGCTTACACTTCCAGCAAGGGAGAAAAACTGATTCAAACCAGCTAAAAAGCACGGTAACATTAAAAACGCACTGTGTGAACACTGAATTTTGATAATTTTTTCCTGGGTTTCCGTTTTTCACTGTCACAATCCAGATGTTTTTGATTGAGCCATTTACAAAACTGTACGAGGGCTTGTTACCTGCGGGAGGGGTTGTACTTTCTGGTGTCAGCATTTAAAATTATGAGCCCTGTACCTGAAAAATACAAAATAATTCCAGATGTGGTGAAATTGAAAGAAAAATGTAATTGCGCCTCTTTCTTAGCGGCTTTGTATTTGGGGCTTTGACTGTGCGCTCCTGTATTCTTTGGGTCAGTACTATCACACCGATACCAAATTTATATGTTTTGGTTTTGACTTTATAGTTTTAAAAAGAAATTGAAAATCTTTGCAAAAAATCTTGTGACAGCTGTAAGGAGATTTTGAAAACAAAGAATCAAAGTATCAGTGAAGAGGAAGGAAAAAGATACAAGGTTTTTTCCAAACTATGTGATCACCTCCCTGTTCTCTGATCTCCCGAAATATAATCCAGAATCAAATTGCTTTTAGATACCCATTTATTAGCAAATAGAGAACATTTATAACGTGTCTATGTGTATAACTACAGACGTTTTGTGAAGCCTCAGAGGTTTATTAGAGAACATTAGTGAACAAACAGCACAGGAGCGCAGCGGACAGTTCAGGGATACAGTTGTGGCACAGAGCACAGCGGACAGTTCAGGGATACAGTTGTGGCACAGAGCGCAGCAGACAGTTCAGGGATACAGTTGTGGCACAGAGCGCAGCAGACAGCTCAGGGATACAGTTGTGGCACAGAGCGCAGCAGACAGTTCAGGGATACAGTTGTGGCACAGAGCGCAGCAGACAGTTCAGGGATACAGTTGTGGCACAGAGCACAGCGGACAGTTCAGGGATACAGTTGTGGCACAGAGCACAGCAGACAGTTCAGGGATACAGTTGTGGCACAGGAGCGCAGCGGACAGTTCAGGGATACAGTTGTGGCACAGAGCGCAGCAGACAGTTCAGGGATACAGTTGTGGCACAGAGCACAGCAGACAGTTCAGGGATACAGTTGTGGCACAGAGCACAGCGGACAGTTCAGGGATACAGTTGTGGCACAGAGCACAGCGGACAGTTCAGGGATACAGTTGTGGCACAGAGCGCAGTGGACAGTTCAGGGATACAGTTGTGGCACAGAGCACAGCGGACAGTTCAGGGATACAGTTGTGGCACAGAGCGCAGCAGACAGTTCAGGGATACAGTTGTGGCACAGAGCACAGCAGACAGATCAGGGATACAGTTGTGGCACAGAGCGCAGTGGACAGTTCAGGGATACAGTTGTGGCACAGAGCACAGCAGATAGCTCAGGGACACAGTTGTGGCACAGAGCACAGCAGATAGTTCAGGGATACAGTTGTGGCACAGAGCGCAGCAGACAGATCAGGGATACAGTTGTGGCACAGAGCGCAGCGGACAGTTCAGGGATACAGTTGTGGCACAGAGCGCAGCAGACAGTTCAGGGATACAGTTGTGGCACAGAGCGCAGCAGACAGTTCAGGGATACAGTTGTGGCACAGAGCACAGCAGATAGCTCAGGGACACAGTTGTGGCACAGAGCACAGCAGATAGTTCAGGCGATACAGTTGTGGCACAGAGCGCAGCAGACAGATCAGGGATACAGTTGTGGCACAGAGCGCAGCGGACAGTTCAGGGATACAGTTGTGGCACAGAGCGCAGCAGACAGTTCAGGGATACAGTTGTGGCACAGAGCGCAGCAGACAGTTCAGGGATACAGTTGTGGCACAGAGCGCAGCAGACAGCTCAGGGATACAGTTGTGGCACAGAGCGCAGCAGACAGCTCAGGGATACAGTTGTGGCACAGAGCGCAGCAGACAGTTCAGGGATACAGTTGTGGCACAGAGCAGAGCAGACAGATCAGGGATACAGTTGTGGCACAGAGCGCAGCAGACAGATCAGGGATACAGTTGTGGCACAGAGCGCAGCAGACAGTTCAGGGATACAGTTGTGGCACAGAGCGCAGCGGACAGTTCAGGGATATAGTTGTGGCACAGAGCGCAGCAGACAGATCAGGGATACAGTTGTGGCACAGAGCGCAGCAGACAGTTCAGGGATACAGTTGTGGCACAGAGCGCAGCAGACAGTTCAGGGATACAGTTGTGGCACAGAGCTCAGCAGACAGTTCAGGGATACAGTTGTGGCACAGAGCACAGCAGACAGTTCAGGGATACAGTTGTGGCACAGAGCACAGCAGACAGTTCAGGGATACAGTTGTGGCACAGAGCGCAGCAGACAGTTCAGGGATACAGTTGTGGCACAGAGCACAGCAGACAGTTCAGGGATACAGTTGTGGCACAGAGCGCAGCGGACAGTTCAGGTATACAGTTGTGGCACAGAACGCAGCAGACAGATCAGGGATACAGTTGTGGCACAGAGCGCAGCAGACAGTTCAGGGATACAGTTGTGGCACAGAGCGCAGCAGACACTTCAGGGATACAGTTGTGGCACAGAGCACAGCAGACAGTTCAGGGATACAGTTGTGGCACAGAGCGCAGCAGACAGTTCAGGGATACAGTTGTGGCACAGAGCTCAGCAGACAGTTCAGGGATACAGTTGTGGCACAGAGCACAGCAGACAGTTCAGGGATACAGTTGTGGCACAGAGCACAGCAGACAGTTCAGGGATACAGTTGTGGCACAGTGCGCTGCAGACAGTTCAGGGATACAGTTGTGGCACAGAGCGCAGCAGACAGTTCAGGGACACAGTTGTGGCACAGAGCACAGCAGACAGTTCAGGGATACAGTTGTGGCACAGAGCGCAGCGGACAGTTCAGGTATACAGTTGTGGCACAGAGCACAGCGGACAGTTCAGGGATACAGTTGTGGCACAGAGCGCAGCGGACAGTTCAGGGATACAGTTGTGGCACAGAGCGCAGCAGACAGTTCAGGGATACAGTTGTGGCACAGAGCGCAGCAGACACTTCAGGGATACAGTTGTGGCACAGAGCACAGCAGACAGTTCAGGGATACAGTTGTGGCACAGAGCGCAGCAGACAGTTCAGGGATACAGTTGTGGCACAGAGCTCAGCAGACAGTTCATGGATACAGTTGTGGCACAGAGCACAGCAGACAGTTCAGGGATACAGTTGTGGCACAGAGCACAGCAGACAGTTCAGGGATACAGTTGTGGCACAGTGCGCAGCAGACAGTGCAGGGATACAGTTGTGGCACAGAGCGCAGCAGACAGTTCAGGGATACAGTTGTGGCACAGAGCACAGCAGACAGTTCAGGGATACAGTTGTGGCACAGAGCGCAGCGGACAGTTCAGGTATACAGTTGTGGCACAGAGCACAGCGGACAGTTCAGGGATACAGTTGTGGCACAGAGCGCAGCAGACAGTTCAGGGATACAGTTGTGGCACAGATCGCAGCGGACAGTTCAGGGATACAGTTGTGGCACAGAGCACAGCGGACAGTTCAGGGATACAGTTGTGGCACAGAGCGCAGCAGACAGTTCAGGGATACAGTTGTGGCACAGAGCGCAGCGGACAGTTCAGGGATACAGTTGTGGCACAGAGCGCAGCAGACAGTTCAGGGATACAGTTGTGGCACAGAGCACAGCGGACAGTTCAGGGATACAGTTGTGGCACAGAGCGCAGCAGACAGATCAGGGATACAGTTGTGGCACAGAGCGCAGCGGACAGTTCAGGGATACAGTTGTGGCACAGAGCGCAGCGGACAGTTCAGGGATACAGTTGTGGCACAGAGCACAGCAGACAGTTCAGGGATACAGTTGTGGCACAGAGCACAGCAGACAGTTCAGGGATACAGTTGTGGCACAGAGCGCAGCGGACAGTTCAGGGATACAGTTGTGGCACAGAGCACAGCAGACAGTTCAGGGATACAGTTGTGGCACAGAGCGCAGCAGACAGTTCAGGGATACAGTTGTGGCACAGAGCGCAGCAGACAGTTCAGGGATACAGTTGTGGCACAGAGCCAAGCAGACAGTTCAGGGATACAGTTGTGGCACAGAGCACAGCGGACAGTTCAGGGATACAGTTGTGGCACAGAGCGCAGCAGACAGTTCAGGGATACAGTTGTGGCACAGAGCACAGCAGACAGTTCAGGGATACAGTTGTGGCACAGAGCACAGCGGACAGTTCAGGGATACAGTTGTGGCACAGAGCGCAGCAGACAGTTCAGGGATACAGTTGTGGCACAGAGCACAGCGGACAGTTCAGGGATACAGTTGTGGCACAGAGCGCAGCAGACAGTTCAGGGATACAGTTGTGGCACAGAGCACAGCGGGCAGTTCAGGGATACAGTTGTGGCACTGAGCGCAGCAGACAGTTCAGGGATACAGTTGTGGCACAGAGCGCAGCAGACAGTTCAGGAATACAGTTGTGGCACAGAGCGCAGCGGACAGTTCAGGGATACAGTTGTGGCACAGAGCGCAGCGGACAGTTCAGGGATACAGGATAGAGTTGAGACATGGATATAGACAGAAGCTGCTGGAGATAACAGAAAGTTTCTATCTCACCCCAAGTGCTTTATTCCCATCAGTATAGGTCAGTACTTCTCTATAATGTCCTATATGATCCTGCTTATGCTTCTGTGTAATAGAGGAAAGACACAGATATAGACAGAGGCAGCAGAAGATTATGAGAAGCTTCTATCTCACCCCAGGTGCTTTATTTCCTTCAGTATAGGTCAGTACTTCCTTATAATTTCCTATATGATCCTGCTGATGCTTCTGTGTAATAGAGGAAAGACACGGATATAGAAAGAGGCAACTGGAGATAACAGGAAGCTTCTATCTCACCCCAAGTGCTTTATTGCTATCAGTACAAGTCAGTATTTCCCTATAATTTCCTATAATATCCAGCTGATGCATCTGTGTGATAGAGAAGAGACACAGGTAAGGACAGAGGCTGCTGGGAATTTTAGAAAGTTTTTCACCTTAAGTGCTTTATTCCTATAAGCACAGGTCAATACTTTTCTATAATGTCCTGTATGATCCTGCTGATGCTTCTGTGTGATAGAGGAGAGACATGGATATAGACAGAGGCTGCTGGAGATAACAGAAAGCTTCTATCTCACTCCAAGTGCTTTATTCCCATCAGTATAGGTCAGTACTTCTCTATAATGTCCTATATGATCCTGCTGATGCTTCTGTGTGATAGAGGAGAGACACGTGTACTGACAGAGGCTGCAGAAGACTATGAGAAGCTTCTATCTCACCCCAAGTGCTTTATTCCTATCAGTACAGGTCAGTACTGCTCTATAATGTCCTATATGATCCTGCTGTTGCTTCTGTGTGATAGAGGAGAGACACATGTACTGACAGAGGCTGCAGAAGACTATGAGAAGCTTCTATCTCACCCCAAGTGCTTTATTCCTATCAGTACAGGTCAGTACTGCTCTATAATGTCCTATATGATCCTGCTGTTGCTTCTGTGTGATAGAGGAGAGACACATGTACTGACAGAGGCTGCAGAAGACTATGAGAAGCTTCTTTATCACCCCAAGTGCTTTATTCCTATCAGTATAGGTCAATACTGCTCTATAATGTCCTATATGATCCTGTTGATGCTTCTGTATGGGAGATAATTATGGGGCAGATTCTCCTCTCATTTCTGGCTGCCGGGTATCTCATAACTAGTCTCCATCTCTGAGTAGTAGAGATGGAGGCTGCAGAATACACATCATATACTGTCACTCTCCCATCTAGTCCCCGGAGCTTGAGTCCAGGCTACATTTTGTTTGGTTATGGACCTTCCTCCAAGGACCTGGACTGCGTTTTGGAATTTCTGGGAATGTGCATCCCTTAGCATTTTGATTGTGAGGAAGTTGTCGCTTTGAAGGTTTGTGATCACAGACTTAAGTGAATTTCCTTTTCCCTAAAACTGTTTTGAGGAAAGTCCAATCTATCAGCAGATGGCAGCGCTTGGCCGCTCCGGAGCCATCGATGAGACGCCGCTCCTCTGTGTGATGTTACATACAAAGGAGGCAACAACAGTGATTTCTGGGGAGGATCTCTACCTACCTCTCATTAATGTAGGTGGAGGTTCTAGAAGATGTGGAGAAAGCTTGGTTCTTGGAGGCTGGTCGTCAGGTAAGTGGAGGCCCTACGACTAGTCCATCTAGGCCCCACCGGAGGACAGCACACGGATGAAACTGGGATTTTATTCTAATGGATCCTAATAACTGTAAGCTCTACAATATGATGTCCATGTATTTTGTTGGAAGATAAATTCCTGAAGCCAGTGCTTGGCCCATGGGGTGATGTGTAATCAGACCTCACACTGCTGTGCTCTGTGCTCTCTGCAGCCAGTGTTATGTATTGTCCCTGGAGAGATGTGTAATCATACCTCACACTGCTGTGCTCTGTGCTCTCTGCAGCCAGTGTTATGTATTGTCCCTGGAGAGATGTGTAATCAGACCTCACACTGCTGTGCTCTGTGCCCTCTGTAGCCAGTGTTATGTATTGTCCCTGGAGAGATGTGTAATCAGACCTCACACTGCTGTGCTCTGTGCTCTCTGCAGCCAGTGTTATGTATTGTCCCTGGAGAGATGTGTAATCAGACCTCACACTGCTGTGCTCTGTGCTCTCTGCAGCCAGTGTTATGTATTGTCCCTGGAGAGATGTGTAATCAGACCTCACACTGCTGTGCTCTGTGCTCTCTGCAGCCAGTGTTATGTATTGTCCCTGGAGAGATGTGTAATCAGACCTCACACTGCTGTGCTCTGTGCTCTCTGCAGCCAGTGTTATGTATTGTCCCTGGAGAGATGTGTAATCAGACCTCACACTGCTGTGCTCTGTGCTCTCTGCAGCCAGTGTTATGTATTGTCCCTGGAGAGATGTGTAATCAGACCTCACACTGCTGTGCTCTGTGCTCTCTGCAGCCAGTGTTATGTACTGTCCCTGGAGAGATGTGTAATCATTCCTCACACTGCTGTGCTCTGTGCTCTCTGCAGCCAGTGTTATGTATTATCCCTGGGGAGATGTGTAATCAGACCTCACACTGCTGTGCTCTGTGCTCTCTGTAGCCAGTGTTATGTACTGTCCCTGGAGAGATGTGTAATCAGACCTCACACTGCTGTGCTCTGTGCTCTCTGCAGCCAGTGTTATGTCCCTGGAGAGATGTGTAATCAGACCTCACACTGCTGTGCTCTGTGCTCTCTGCAGCCAGTGTTATGTATTGTCCCTGGAGAGATGTGTAATCAGACCTCACACTGCTGTACTCTGTGCTCTCTGCAGCCAGTGTTATGTATTATCCCTGGAGAGATGTGTAATCAGACCTCACACTGCTGTGCTCTGTGCTCTCTGCAGCCAGTGTTATGTCCCTGGAGAGATGTGTAATCAGACCTCACACTGCTGTGCTCTGTGCTCTCTGCAGCCAGTGTTATGTATTGTCCCTGGAGAGATGTGTAATCAGACCTCACACTGCTGTACTCTGTGCTCTCTGCAGCCAGTGTTATGTATTATCCCTGGAGAGATGTGTAATCAGACCTCACACTGCTGTACTCTGTGCTCTCTGCAGCCAGTGTTATGTATTATGCCTGGAGAGATGTGTAATCAGACCTCACACTGCTGTGCTCTGTGCTCTCTGCAGCCAGTGTTATGTACTGTCCCTGGAGAGATGTGTAATCAGACCTCACACTGCTGTGCTCTGTGCTCTCTGCAGCCAGTGTTATGTATTGTCCCTGGACAGAAGTGTTATCAGACCTCACACTGCTGTGCTCTGTGCTCTCTGTAGCCAGTGTTATGTATTGTCCCTGGAGAGATGTCTAATCAGACCTCACACTGCTGTGCTCTGTGCTCTCTGTAACCAGTGTTATGTATTGTCCCTGGAGATATGTGTAATCATACATCACACTGCTGTGCTCTGTGCTCTCTGCAGCCAGTGTTATGTATTGTCCCTGGAGAGATGTGTAATCAGACCTCACACTGCTGTGCTCTGTGCTCTCTGCAGCCAGTGTTATGTATTGTCCCTGGAGAGATGTGTAATCAGACCTCACACTGCTGTGCTCTGTGCTCTCTGCAGCCAGTGTTATGTATTGTCCCTGGAGAGATGTGTAATCAGACCTCACACTGCTGTGCTCTGTGCTCTCTGCAGCCAGTGTTATGTATTGTCCCTGGAGAGATGTGTAATCAGACCTCACACTGCTGTGCTCTGTGCTCTCTGCAGCCAGTGTTATGTATTGTCCCTGGAGAGATGTGTAATCAGACCTCACACTGCTGTGCTCTGTGCTCTCTGCAGCCAGTGTTATGTATTATCCCTGGGGAGATGTGTAATCAGACCTCACACTGCTGTGCTCTGTGCTCTCTGTAGCCAGTGTTATGTACTGTCCCTGGAGAGATGTGTAATCAGACCTCACACTGCTGTGCTCTGTGCTCTCTGCAGCCAGTGTTATGTCCCTGGAGAGATGTGTAATCAGACCTCACACTGCTGTGCTCTGTGCTCTCTGCAGCCAGTGTTATGTATTGTCCCTGGAGAGATGTGTAATCAGACCTCACACTGCTGTACTCTGTGCTCTCTGCAGCCAGTGTTATGTATTATCCCTGGAGAGATGTGTAATCAGACCTCACACTGCTGTACTCTGTGCTCTCTGCAGCCAGTGTTATGTATTGTCCCTGGAGATATGTGTAATCAGACCTCACACTGCTGTGCTCTGTGCTCTCTGCAGCCAGTGTTATGTATTGTCCCTGGACAGAAGTGTTTTCAGACCTCACACTGCTGTGCTCTGTGCTCTCTGTAGTCAGTGTTATGTATTGTCCCTGGAGATATGTGTAATCAGACATCACACTGCTGTGCTCTGTGCTCTCTGTAACCAGTGTTATGTATTGTCCCTGGAGATATGTGTAATCATACATCACACTGCTGTGCTCTGTGCTCTCTGCAGCCAGTGTTATGTATTGTCCCTGGAGAGATGTGTAATCAGACCTCACACTGCTGTGCTCTGTGCTCTCTGCAGCCAGTGTTATGTATTGTCCCTGGAGAGATGTGTAATCAGACCTCACACTGCTGTGCTCTGTGCTCTCTGCAGCCAGTGTTATGTATTGTCCCTGGAGAGATGTGTAATCAGACCTCACACTGCTGTGCTCTGTGCTCTCTGCAGCCAGTGTTATGTATTGTCCCTGGAGAGATGTGTAATCAGACCTCACACTGCTGTGCTCTGTGCTCTCTGCAGCCAGTGTTATGTATTGTCCCCGGAGAGATGTGTAATCAGACCTCACACTGCTGTGCTCTGTGCTCTCTGCAGCCAGTGTTATGTATTGTCCCTGGAGATATGTGTAATCAGACATCACACTTCTGTGCTCTGTGCTCTCTGTAACCAGTGTTATGTATTGTCCCTGGAGATATGTGTAATCATACATCACACTGCTGTGCTCTGTGCTCTCTGCAGCCAGTGTTATGTATTGTCCCTGGAGAGATGTGTAATCAGACCTCACACTGCTGTGCTCTGTGCTCTCTGCAGCCAGTGTTATGTATTGTCCCTGGAGAGATGTGTAATCAGACCTCACACTGCTGTGCTCTGTGCTCTCTGCAGCCAGTGTTATGTATTGTCCCTGGAGAGATGTGTAATCAGACCTCACACTGCTGTGCTCTGTGCTCTCTGCAGTCAGTGTTATGTATTGTCCCTGGAGAGATATGTAATCAGACCTCACACTGCTGTGCTCTGTGCTCTCTGCAGCCAGTGTTATGTATTGTCCCTGGAGAGATGTGTAATCAGACCTCACACTGCTGTGCTCTGTGCTCTCTGCAGCCAGTGTTATGTATTGTCCCTGGAGAGATGTGTAATCAGACCTCACACTGCTGTGCTCTGTGCTCTCTGCAGCCAGTGTTATGTATTGTCCCCGGAGAGATGTGTAATCAGACCTCACACTGCTGTGCTCTGTGCTCTCTGCAGCCAGTGTTATGTACTGATCCTGGAGAGATGTGCAATCAGACCTCACACTGCTGTGCTCTGTGCTCCCTGCAGCCAGTGTTATGTATTGTCCCTGGAGAGATGTGTAATCAGACCTCACACTGCTGTGCTCTGTGCTCTCTGCAGCCAGTGTTATGTATTGTCCCTGGAGAGATGTGTAATCAGACCTCACACTGCTGTGCTCTGTGCTCCCTGCAGCCAGTGTTATGTATTGTCCCTGGAGAGATGTGTAATCAGACCTCACACTGCTGTGCTCTGTGCTCTCTGCAGCCAGTGTTATCTATTGTCCCTGGAGAGATGTGTAATCAGACCTCACACTGCTGTGCTCTGTGCTCTCTGCAGCCAGTGTTATGTATTGTCCCTGGAGAGATGTGTAATCAGACCTCACACTGCTGTGCTTTGTGAAGACAGAGCACAGAGCACAGCAGTGTGAGGTCTGATTACACATCTCCCTGCTAGGTACTACTGTGTGGAGCTTTGATTGCTGATTCCCTTTAATAAGCATGATGTCTTTTAGTTACAGATAATCTGTCAGAGAGTGCTCTGGTCTCTGCAGTTCCATGTATTGACAGCCCATAACATAGAACAGAACAAAGTCCATTTTTTGGGGAAGCTGCCAGGAAAAAGACAAACACCGTCCACTACAGACCATGGGGGTAGTAGCTTCTCCTCACTCTTGTATTAGCTATAAGGCCGCAGGGGGTATCGCAGAGCATCTCTCCATGATACTAGCAGGGGCTGCTCCAGGTCTCTCCTAATGGCTCCTGGTACCTAATTGGCTGACTTTATCATGGCTTAGCACTTGACCTGTCATGGTATCATGGTCCCGGTGGCAGCAGGTCCAGCGAGGGGATGCAAGAAGAGGAGGCTGCAATTTAATTCCCCCTTGGGCACTCCTGCATTATGTGTGTAGAGGGGAGGCCCGTGATGTTAGCAGCAGCCAGGGATCACATGTAGAGACAAGATATAGAAAATCAACCTACAGGGGCTTATTTACTAAGGGTTGTGGATCGCACTTTTGATGGTTTGTTCACTGTTTTAAGGATTTGCGCAGCTTTGACATGTATTTAACAGGGGTTTGTGCTGGGATTGTGTCGCACTTGATCGGATTTTGGCGCAGCTGTGCTGCTTTCATGCAAGAGAAATCGGGGGGCGGGCCGCTGGAGGATCCGTCTGATTCGGACTGAGTGCGGGATTTAATTTTCAAATTGTGTCGCAAGCCATGCACTTACATGCACCGGGAAGAAGATGCTGAACTCCAGGGACCTGAGCGGGGAAGCGACACATGTGCAACATCCCCCACCGGGTCCTAGCCTTTTTTTGGGCCTTTTTTCTGGGCCCAGAATACCGGAGTGGCTGGCGGTTGCGGCCTAGGGCGCGCTGATGTCACGGTGCTTGGTATGGAGACCGGAGAGCTGTCCTACAGCCTGGCAGCTCTCCTGTAGGTGGTGTGTGCAAGAAATGATGAGGGAGAGGCTGCTATAGCGGATCTCCCTGGGGCAACCCTTTGGGGTCTGGAGTATGAGTCCCTGTGTAGTGGATAGGGTGCCCGTGATGGTGACAGCCGTAGAAGCAGGGACCAGACGGAGGCAGACGTTGTACAACAGTATATCGGGCGCAGGATCTTAGTGACTCCCCGCACAGTGCATTATACACAGACAATGCACTTACATGCACCAGGAAGAAGAAGGGGAACTCCAGGGACCTGAGCGGGGAAGCGACACATGCAGGATATCGGGTGCACGATCTTAGTGACTCCCCGCACAGCACATTATACACGGACAATGCACTTACAAGCACCAGGAAGAAGAAGGTGAACTCCGGGGACCTGAGCGGGGAAGCGACACATGCAGGATATCGGGCGCAGGATCTTAGTGACTCCCCGCACAGTGCATTATACACAGACAATGCACTTACATGCACCAGGAAGAAGAAGGGGAACTCCGGGGACCTGAGCGGGGAAGTGACACATGCAGGATATGGGGCGCAGGATCTTAGTGACTCCCCGCACAGCACATTATACACGGACAATGCACTTACATGCACCAGGAAGAAGAAGGTGAACTCCAGGGACCTGAGCGGGGAAGTGACACATGCAGGATATGGGGCGCAGGATCTTAGTGACTCCCCGCACAGCACATTATACACGGACAATGCACTTACATGCACCAGGAAGAAGAAGGGGAACTCCAGGGACCTGAGCGGGGAAGTGACACATGCAGGATATGGGGCGCAGGATCTTAGTGACTCCCCGCACAGCGCATTATACACGGACAATGCACTTACATGCACCAGGAAGAAGAAGGTGAACTCCAGGGACCTGAGCGGGGAAGCCACACATGCAGGATATCGGGCGCAGGATCTTAGTGACTCCCCGCACAGCACATTATACACAGACAATGCACTTACATGCACCAGGAAGAAGAAGGTGAACTCCAGGGACCTGAGCGGGGAAGCGACACATGCAGGATATCGGGCGCACGATCTTAGTGACTCCCCGCACAGCGCATTATACACAGACAATGCACTTACATGCACCAGGAAGAAGAAGGTGAACTCCGGGGACCTGAGCGGGGAAGCAGCACATACAGGATATCGGGTGCAGGATCTTAGTGACTTCCCGCACAGCGCATTATACACGGACAATGCACTTACATGTACCAGGAAGAAGAAGGTGAACTCCGGGGACCTGAGCGGGGAAGCGACACATGCAGGATATCAGGCGAGCGATCTTAGTGACTCCCCGCACAGCGCATTATACACGGACAATGCAATTACATGCACCAGGAAAAAGAAGGTGAACTCCGGGGACCTGAGCGGGGAAGTGACACATGCAGGATATCGGGAGCAGGATCTTAGTGACTCCCGTACAGCGCATTATACACGGACAATGCACTTACATGCACCAGGAAGAAGAAGGTGAACTCCGGGGACCTGAGCGGGGAAGTGACACATGCAGGATATCGGGCGCAGGATCTTAGTGACTCCCCGCACATCGCATTTTACACGGACAATGCACTTACATGCAGCAGGAAGAAGAAGGTGAACTCCGGGGACCTGAGCGGGGAAGCGACACATGCAGGATATCGGGCGCAGGATCTTAGTGACTCCCCGCACAGCGCAATATACACGGACAATGCACTTACATGCACCAGGAAGAAGAAGGTGAACTCCAGGGACCTGAGCGGGGAAGCGACACATGCAGGATATCGGGCGCAGGATCTTAGTGACTCCCCGCACAGCGCAATATACACGGACAATGCACTTACATGCACCAGGAAGAAGGTTAACTCCGGGGACCTGAGCGGGGAAGCGACACATGCAGGATATTGGGCGCAGGATCTTAGTGACTCCCCGCACAGCGCATTATACACGGACAATGCACTCACATGCACCAGGAAGAAGGTGAACTCCGGGGACCTGAGCGGGGAAGCGACACATGCAGGATATCGGGCGCACGATCTTAGTGACTCCCCGCACAGCGCATTATACACGGACAATGCACTTACATGCACCAGGAAGAAGAAGGTGAACTCCAGGGACCTGAGCGGGGAAGTGACACATGCAGGATATCGGGGGCAGGATCTTAGTGACTCCCCGCACAGCGCATTATACACGGACAATGCACTTACATGCACCAGTAAGAAGGTTAACTCCGGGGACCTGAGCGGGGAAGTGACACATGCAGGATATCGGGCGCAGGATCTTAGTGACTCCCCGCACATCGCATTATACACGGACAATGCACTTACATGCACCAGGAAGAAGAAGGTGAACTCCGGGGACCTGAGCGGGGAAGTGACACATGCAGGATATCGGGCGCAGGATCTTAGTGACTCCCCACACAGCACATTATACACGGACAATGCACTTACATGCACCAGGAAGAGGAAGGTGAACTCCGGGGACCTGAGCGGGGAAGCGACACATGCAGGATATCAGGCGAGCGATCTTAGTGACTCCCCGCACAGCACATTATACATGGACAATGCACTTACATGCACCAGGAAGAAGAAGAAGGTGAACTCCTGGGACCTGAGCGGGGAAGCGACACATGCAGGATATCGGGTGCAGTATCTTAGTGACTCCCCGCACAGCGCATTATACACGGACAATGCACTTACATGCACCAGGAAGAAGAAGGTGAACTCCAGGGACCTGAGCAGGGAAGCGACACATGCAGGATATCAGGTGCAGGATCTTAGTGACTCTCCGCACAGCGCATTATACACGGACAATGCACTTACATGCACCAGGAAGAAGAAGGTGAACTCCGGGGACCTGAGCGGGGAAGCGACACATGCAGGATATCGGGGCAGGATCTTAGTGACTCCCCGCACAGCGCATTATACACGGACAATGCACTTACATGCACCAGGAAGAAGAAGGTGAACTCCGGGGACCTGAGCGGGGAAGCGACACATGCAGGATATCGGGTGCATGATCTTAGTGACTCCCCGCACAGCGCATTATACACGGACAATGCACTTACATGCACCAGGAAGAAGAAGGTGAACTCCAGGGACCTGAGCGGGGAAGCGACACATGCAGGATATCGGGGCAGGATCTTAGTGACTCCCCGCACAGCACATTATACACGGACAATGCACTTACATGCACCAGGAAGAAGAAGGTGAACTCCGGGGACCTGAGCGGGGAAGCGACACATGCAGGATATCGGGGAGAGGATCTTAGTGACTCCCCGCACAGCACATTATACACGGACAATGCACTTACATGCACCAGGAAGAAGAAGGTGAACTCCGGGGACCTGAGCGGGGAAGTGACACATGCAGGATATCGGGCGCAGGATCTTAGTGACTCCCCGCACAGCGCATTATACATGGACACTGCACTTACATGCACCAGGAAGAAAAATGTGAACTCCAGGGACCTGAGCGGGGAAGTGACACATGCAGGATATCGGGCGCAGGATCTTAGTGACTCCCCGCACAGCGCATTATACATGGACACTGCACTTACATGCACCAGGAAGAAGAATGTGAACTCCAGGGACCTGAGCGGGGAAGTGACACATGCAGGATATCGGGCGCAGGATCTTAGTGACTCCCCGCACATCGCATTATACACGGACAATGCACTTACATGCACCAGGAAGAAGAAGGTGAACTCCGGGAACCTGAGCGGGGAAGCGACACATGCAGGATATCGGGTGCAGGATCTTAGTGACTCCCTGCACAGCGCATTATACACGGACAATGCACTTACATGCACCAGGAAGAAGAAGGTGAACTCCAGGGACCTGTGCGGGGAAGCCACACATGCAGGATATCGGGCGCAGGATCTTAGTGACTCCCCGCACAGCGCATTATACACAGACAATGCACTTACATGCACCAGAAAGAAGAAGGTGAACTCCAGGGACCTGAGTGGGGAAGCGACACATGCAGGATATCGGGTGCAGGATCTTAGTGACTCCCCGCACAGCGCATTATACACGGACAATGCACTTACATGCACCAGGAAGAAGAAGGTGAACTCCAGGGACCTGAGCGGAGAAGCGACACATGCAGGATATCGGGCGCACGATCTTAGTGACTCCCCGCACAGCGCATTATACATGGACAATGCACTTACATGCACCAGGAAGAAGAAGGTGAACTCCGGGGACCTGCATGTGTCGCTTCCCCGCTCAGGTCCCTGGAGTTCACCTTCTTCTTCCTGGTGCATGTAAGTGCATTGTCCGTGTATAATGCGCTGTGCGGGGAGTCACTAAGATCGTGCGCCCGATATCCTGCATGTGTCGCTTCCCCGCTCAGGTCCCCGGAGTTCACCTTCTTCTTCCTGGTGCATGTAAGTGCATTGTCCGACGATCATGCACTCTGCTGCGATTCACATGATCGTCGGACAATGATCGTGGACTCCTCGGGCCTGGTAAGTAAATGTGCTCCACAGTCTCTTTATTCCAAGACTTCAAAGCATCAACGGTACCAGGCTGAGGCTGTGTCCTATCTGCCAATGTCCGAGGAAGGGGGAAGAATGGCTATATACTACAGGGGGATGGCTGGCTATATACTACAGCGGGCAGATTGGCTATATACTACAGGGGGATGGCTGGCTATATACTACAGGGGGCTGGCTATATACTACAGCGGGCAGGCTGGCTATATACTACAGCGGGCAGGCTGGCTATATACTACAGGGGGCAGGCTGGCTATATACTACAGCGGGCAGGCTGGCTATATACTACAGGGGGCAGGCTGGCTATATACTACAGCGGGCAGGCTGGCTATATACAACAGGGGGCAGGCTGGCTATATACTACAGCGGGAAGGCTGGCTATATACTACAGCGGGCAGGTTGGCTATATACTACAGCGGGCAGGCTGGCTATATACTACAGCGGGCAGGCTGGCTATATACTACAGCGGGAAGGCTGGCTATATACTACAGGGGGGCAGGCTGGCTATATACTACAGCGGGAAGGCTGGCTATATACTACAGCGGGAAGGCTGGCTATATACTACAGCGGGCAGATTGGCTATATACTACAGGGGGCAGGCTGGCTATATACTACAGTGGGCAGGCTGGCTATATACTACAGCGGGCAGGTTGGCTATATACTACAGGGGGCAGGCTGGCTATATACTACAGTGGGCAGGCTGGCTATATACTACAGCGGGCAGATTGGCTATGTCAGTGATGGACAACCTTTTGAGCTTGGTGTGTCAAAATTCGCCAAAAAAACGAGCATAACTCGGGTGGTGTGGATATTTATTGTTTAAATAAAAAATATGTATAATTATTTAACTTCTAGGGTACTTTAATCCTAGGTTGTGTGATTGATCCTACCATGTACTGCCATACTACAGTACATGGGTATATGGGGATTTTCCACTTCATCTATTTATTACAATGTGCTGGACAATCTCTCAGCCTCCCGGCTACTGCATCTGGCTGTGTAGGAGCTGAGGATGAAACTTAACTCTCCACTGAAAATGGCTATGCGTGTCAGCACTGACACGCGTGTCATAGGTTGGCCATCACTGGGCTATAAACTACAGCGGGCAGGCTGGCTATATACTACAGCGGGCAGGTTGGCTATATACTACAGCGGGCTGGCTGGCTATATACTACAGCGGGCAGGCTGGCTATATACTACAGCGGGCAGGCTGGCTATATACTACAGCGGGCAGGCTGGCTATATACTACAGCGGGCAGGTTGGCTATATACTACAGCGGGCAGGCTGGCTATATACTACAGCGGGAAGGCTGGCTATATACTACAGGGGGCAGGCTGGCTATATACTACAGCGGGCAGGCTGGCTATATACTACAGCGGGAAGGCTGGCTATATACTACAGCGGGCAGGTTGGCTATTTACTACAGCGGGCAGGCTGGCTATATACTACAGCGGGCAGGTTGGCTATATACTACAGCGGGCAGGCTGGCTATATACTACAGCAGGAAGGCTGGCTATATACTACAGGGGCTGGCTGGCTATATACTACAGCGGGCAGGCTGGCTATATACTACAGCGGGCAGGCTGGCTATATACTACAGCGGGCAGGTTGGCTATATACTACAGCGGGCAGGCTGGCTATATACTACAGCGGGAAGGCTGGCTATATACTACAGAGGGCTGGCTGGCTATATACTACAGGGGGCAGGCTGGAAAATTCTGCAGAGATAAGTCACGACTGGGCGAAGTTTCCATGGCATTCTCTACCTGATGGAGAAGGAGTGGCAGCAATGAGGAGAGCAGGATGGATCGGATTAACACTGACATAGGAGTCAGCGGCAGCCTAACAGTAAGTGATGTCTGTACAAAGTGCAGCCCAGATGTGCAGTATATTTACAGCTGGTATATATTGATGTGTGTAGTTTATGTAATGCTGGTATATATTGGTGTGTGTAGTTTATGTAATGCTGGTATATATTGGTGTGTGTAGTTTATGTAATGCTGGTATATATTGATGTGTGTAGTACATGTAATGCTGGTATATATTGATGTGTGTAGTTTATGTAATGCTGATATATATTGATGTGTGTAGTACATGTAATGCTGGTATATATTGATGTGTGTAGTACATGTAATGCTGGTATATATTGATGTGTGTAGTTTATGTAATGCTGATATATATTGATGTGTGTAGTACATGTAATGCTGGTATATATTGATGTGTGTAGTACATGTAATGCTGGTATATATTGGTGTGTGTAGTTTATGTAATGCTGGTATATATTGATGTGTGTAGTACATGTAATGCTGGTATATATTGATGTGTGTAGTTTATGTAATGCTGATATATATTGATGTGTGTAGTACATGTAATGCTGGTATATATTGATGTGTGTAGTACATGTAATGCTGGTATATATTGGTGTGTGTAGTTTATGTAATGCTGGTATATATTGATGTGTGTAGTACATGTAATGCTGGTATATATTGATGTGTGTAGTTTATGTAATGCTGATATATATTGATGTGTGTAGTACATGTAATGCTGGTATATATTGATGTGTGTAGTACATGTAATGCTGGTATATATTGATGTGTGTA
The DNA here is from genome assembly GCF_040894005.1 of Engystomops pustulosus. Lineage (NCBI taxonomy): Eukaryota > Metazoa > Chordata > Amphibia > Anura > Leptodactylidae > Engystomops > Engystomops pustulosus. The sequence continues at coordinate 4,955,467 of NC_092413.1, forward strand.
GTTTATGTAATGCTGATATATATTGATGTGTGTAGTACATGTAATGCTGGTATATATTGATGTGTGTTTTTATTGAGACACAAATTAAGATCCATTACAACATATTGCGTGTCATGCGCTTCTTTTTTTTTTTTTTAACATATAAACAAAAATAATTTTACAGTGTTTCTTTTGTCCGAGTCTTCTGTGCTGCTCAAGAGCAGTACCCAGAAAACCACGGTTACATTGATATTGTTGCCTACCATCATTAACAATAAAACAAAGAACTAGTGAGGCCTTAGCACAGTTAGAAAGATTAGCGACAATTTGCCGTACAATGTGATAAATAAGGGGGTTGTTTTTTTTTTTTTTTTTTCTTTCTTTTAAATTGAGTAGTAGTTTTATTAGTCCCAACACATCAGTAACACCCCAGTACATTGTGACCATAGGCAACTAGATAATACAGCGCTTATTATAACACACAATATTAAAATCACATTTTTATTATATAATTTTCTCCCCTATCCCCTACCCACACCCCCTATGACTGGTGACCCCCACTCCCACAGTAACCAACATTTTCACTCTTTTTTTAAATATCATATATGACTTATCATGTTTACCTTAAATTACGAGACTCTATTCTTTTACATCAGCAGTCATCTGTGTCCACAGGAGACTCATTCCTTAACATGTAATCCACTTTTTCTTTCCACTCTTGAATCCCCGGTGGACATCTTTCCTTTTTTTGGCGTCCAAATCTATTCAACATTTTTGGGGTGTAATGGACTCTATGTACTAAAAATATTTGAGACACAATATATGATAAATTCCGTGTGGTCTTTTTAATCATATTTAGAGAATATTCCCATTCTTCTTCCAATAAATCTGGAATATCTTTTTTCCATTTTTCATAGCAGTATTGGGCATTCCCTATTAATATATTACTATCCAATACTTTGGATAGTTTTGACAGCATACCCTTTGGCCTATTGGGCGCTCTTATTACATTGAGAAGGGGGTGTTGTACATCCTTAAACTCCACCCTAGCTAATGACGCTCCGAAGGCACGCACCAGCTGGGCCCGCCACAACCAATTCCCTTCTCCAATCCCATATTGCAGTGACAATTCCTCTAGTGTTTTAAACCTATTATTCTCTATTATTTGGTGTACAAATCTCAACCCTTTTTCATTCCAAAATTTAACCCCTTCCAACGGGGCTAAAGTCCAAATCCCTTCTCCCCAAAGTGGTGTTTCGTGCAGAAAACTATCCCATCCTAAATCTACTTTTATTTTATCCCATATACCTTGCATTAAGTTAAATAGGGGATAGTGTTCCCTTAGTTCTCTTTTCCCCAAAACTCTTGTTTCCAATAAACTCCATATATTCAAACCCTTAAGATAATCATAGTTTTGCCCCAGTGTATATATAATTTTCCCCATATCACAATCAAAAATATTCTGTAGTTGCGCTGCAACAAAATATCTACCAAAATCAGGAACCCCCAAGCCTCCTTTTTCACACGGTGCATATAATTTTTTTAAGCTTATTCGTGGCTGCTTACCCCCCCATATTAAATCCCTTATCATTATTATCATATGCTGGTATATATTGATGTGTGTAGTACATGTAATGCTGGTATATATTGATGTGTGTAGTACATGTAATGCTGGTATATATTGATGTGTGTAGTACATGTAATGCTGGTATATATTGATGTGTGTAGTACATGTAATGCTGGTATATATTGATGTGTGTAGTACATGTAATGCTGGTATATATTGATGTGTGTAGTATATGTAATGCTGGTATATATTGATGTGTGTAGTACATGTAATGCTGGTATATATTGATGTGTGTAGTACATGTAATGCTGGTATATATTGATGTGTGTTGTTTATGTAATGCTGGTATATATTGATGTGTGTAGTACATGTAATGCTGGTATATATTGATGTGTGCAGTAAATAAATTTTTATGTGCAGCTTCATCATTGTAATCTATTTCCTTGGTATATTCATTGCTGGAATATATTTATGTGTTTTCTACATTCTTTTTGGTATTAGCATTGGAGGTATTTTCACTGGAGGGACATATTTTTCTATCTTACGCTATATTCATGGCTGGGATTGTAGATGTTTCCAGTTGTCCTTTCTTATTATTTTTAATGGGGTAGGGAGGCATTTCATTGTTCCCGTTAGGATCGGCCCTTATTTGGCTGCGTTGAAGGAGTGGTGGTGGTGGTGGTGGTGGTGGGGGGCACAATTTTGCTTGTCTGACTAGGGCACCAAAATGCCTTATACCGCCCTGGCCGGAGAAGACGGAGGCTGCTTCAGTGGCAGCAGTCTTAGGGCAGACCGTGCATAGGGCGGCAGCAGACCTGATGGGTGGAGATTACCCTCAGATTAGATAACAGCAGCAGGACCCTGGACCCTGCTCTAACCCTTGAGGTACATCCCTTATAACCATGGACACTGTATATGGGGTGTCTCTGGGTGACACTGTATATGGGGGGGTCTCTGGCTGACACTGTATATGGGGGGGAGCCCTGGGTGACACTGTATATGGGGGCTCTGGGTGACTCTGTATATGAGGGGGCTCTGGGGGACACTGTATATAGGGGGGCTCTGGGCGACACTGTATATAGGGGGGCTCTGGGTGACACTGCATATAGGGGGGCTCTGGGTGACACTGCATATAGGGGGGCTCTGGGTGACACTGTATATAGGGGGGCTCTGGGTGACACTGCATATAGGGGGGCTCTCGGTGACAGTGTATATGAGGGGGGTCTGGGTGACACTGTATATAGGGGGGCTCTGGGTGACACTGTATATAGGGGGGCTCTGGGTGACACTGCATATAGGGGGGCTCTCGGTGACAGTGTATATGAGGGGGGTCTGGGTGACACTGTATATGGGGGAGCTCTGGGTGACACTGTATATGGGGGGGAGCCCTGGGTGACACTGTATATAGGGGGGCTCTGGGTGACACTGTATATGAGGGGGCTCTGGGTGACACTGTATATAGGGGTGCTCTGGGTGACACTGTATATAGGGGGGCTCTGGGTGACACTGTATATAGGGGGGCTCTGGGTGACACTGTATATGAGGGGGCTCTGGGTGACACTGTATATAGGGGTGCTCTGGGTGACACTGTATATAGGGGGGCTCTGGGTGACACTGTATATGAGGGGGCTCTGGGTGACACAGTATATGGGGGGCTCTGGGTGACACTGTATATGGGGGCTCTGGGTGACACTATATATGGAGGGTGCTCTGGGTGACACTATATATGGGGGGCTCTGGGTGACACTGTATATGGGGGGAGCTCTGGGTGACACTGTACAAAGGGGTGCTCTGGGTGACACTGTATATGGGGGAGCTCTGGGTGACACTGTACATAGGGGTGCTCTGGGTGACACTGTATATGGGGGTCTCTGGGTGACACTGTATATGGGGGTCTCTAGGTGACACAGTATATGGGGGGCTCTGGGAGACTCTGTATATGGGGGGCTCTGGGTGACACTGTATATGGGGGCTCTAGGGGACTCTGTATATGGGGGGCTCTGGGTAACACTGTATATGGGGGGTGCTCTGGGTGACACTGTATATAGGGGTGCTCTGGGTGACACTGTATATGGGGGGCTCTGGGTGACACTGTATATGGGGGGCTCTAGGGGACTCTGTGTATGGGGAGGCTCTGGGTGACACTGTACATGGGGGGGGGCTCTGGGAGACTCTGTATATGGGGGGCTCTGGGAGACACTGTATATGGGGGGCTCTGGGTGACACTGTATATGTGGGGCTCTGGGTGACACAGTACATGGGGGGCTCTGGGAGACACTGTAAATGGGGGGCTCTGGGTGACACTGTATATGTGGGGCTCTGGGAGACACTGTATATGGGGGCTCTGGGTGACACTGTATATGTGGGGCTCTGGGAGACACTGTATATGGGGGGCTCTGGGAGACTCTTTATATAGGGGGCTCTGGGTGACACAGTACATGGGGGGCTCTGGGTGACACTGCATTTGGGGGGCTCTGGGTGACACTGTATATGGGGGGCTCTGGGTGACACTGTATATGGGGGCTCTGGGTGACACTGCATTTGGGGGGCTCTGGGTGACACTGCATTTGGGGGTCTCTAGGTGACACTGTATATAGGGGGGCTCTGGGTGACACAGTATATGGGGGGCTCTGGGAGACTCTGTATATGGGGGGCTCTGGGTGACACTGTATATGGGGGCTCTAGGGGACTCTGTATATGGGGGGCTCTGGGTAACACTGTATATGGGGGGTGCTCTGGGTGACACTGTATATAGGGGTGCTCTGGGTGACACTGTATATGGGGGGCTCTGGGTGACACTGTATATGGGGGGCTCTAGGGGACTCTGTGTATGGGGAGGCTCTGGGTGACACTGTACATGGGGGGGGCTCTGGGAGACTCTGTATATGGGGGGCTCTGGGAGACACTGTATATGGGGGGCTCTGGGTGACACTGTATATGTGGGCTCTGGGTGACACAGTACATGGGGGGCTCTGGGAGACACTGTAAATGGGGGGCTCTGGGTGACACTGTATATGTGGGGCTCTGGGAGACACTGTATATGGGGGCTCTGGGTGACACTGTATATGTGGGGCTCTGGGAGACACTGTATATGGGGGGCTCTGGGAGACTCTTTATATAGGGGGCTCTGGGTGACACAGTACATGGGGGGCTCTGGGTGACACTGTATTTGGGGGGCTCTGGGTGACACTGTATATGGGGGGCTCTGGGTGACACTGTATATGGGGGGCTCTGGGTGACACTGCATTTGGGGGGCTCTGGGTGACACTGCATTTGGGGGGCTCTAGGTGACACTGTATATAGGGGGGCTCTGGGTGACACAGTATATGGGGGGCTCTGGGAGACTCTGTATATGGGGGCTCTGGGTGACACTGCATTTGGGGGGCTCTAGGTGACAGTGTATATAGGGGGGCTCTGGGTGACACAGTATATGGGGGGCTCTGGGAGACTCTGTATATGGGGGGCTCTAGGTGACACTGTATATAGGGGGGCTCTGGTGACACTGTATATGGGGGGGCTCTGGGTGACACTGCATTTGAGGGGCTCTAGGTGACACTGTATATAGGGGGCTCTGGGTGACACAGTATATGGGGGGCTCTGGGAGACTCTGTATATGGGGGGCTCTGGGTGACACTGCATTTGGGGGGCTCTGGGTGACAGTGTATATAGGGGGGCTCTGGGTGACACAGTATATGGGGGGCTCTGGGAGACTCTGTATATGGGGGGCTCTAGGTGACACTGTATATAGGGGGGCTCTGGTGACACTGTATATGGGGGGGCTCTGGGTGACACTGCATTTGAGGGGCTCTAGGTGACACTGTATATAGGGGGGCTCTGGGTGACACAGTATATGGGGGGCTCTGGGAGACTCTGTATATGGGGGGCTCTGGGTGACTCTGTATATGGGGGGCTCTGGGTGACACTGCATTTGGGGGGCTCTGGGTGACACTGTACATGGGGAGGCTCTGGGTGACACTGCATTTGAGGGGCTCTAGGTGACACTGTATATAGGGGGGCTCTGGGTGACACAGTATATGGGGGGCTCTGGGAGACTCTGTATATGGGGGGCTCTGGGTGACACTGCATATGGGGGGCTCTAGGTGACAGTGTATATGGGGGCTCAGGAGATGATGGCTGCTGCCTCTGGTTATGAGAAATGCCTGCAGTACATCAGCAACAACCAGCAGGGGGAGCCCTGGCCGCAGCTGCTGCACACGAACCGCAGACCTGCGCACACAGTAGATATCACACGGGACCGCGCACGTCAGATACGCACATGAAGAGGTGGAGCCGCGCATGCGCTGTGTGTCTGCGGAGCCTCTTCGCGTC